>NC_137042.1:6577952-6650452 GCF_032717465.1 Coenobita brevimanus
GTATCTGACCCTGTCTACTCATAAGCTGATGACTCCACCCTTCACCTTTCCATTCTCTTCCCGCAGCGTCCTTCTCAGCAGTTACTTCAACAAACAAGAGATGAGGCAATGGCACACCTACTCTCTGACTTGGCTCATATCTCTAATTGGGTAAAAGTAATCTTGCTGCTTTTAATGCAGCTAAAACTCAGTTCGTACATCTATTAACCCAAGAAAATCTTCTACAGAAGTATCCTCTATTTTTTGTCAATATCCAACTCAGTCCTGCATCATGTTTGAACTACTTGGGGTTTCATTCTCTCGGGATTTATCTTGGAAATATCATAATCTTTTGTACAATCTGCTTCCAAGAGATTAGGTGTGCTAAGCCGACTCCGAGCCTTCTTCACCCCTACACAGTTGCTGAATATATACACGGGATTTTTTCCCTTTGTGTAGAAAACAACTTTCACATGCGGGGAAGCTCCCCACATACAGCTCTTCTTAACAAAGTGGGGTCAAAGGCTTTTCGTCTCACTAACTCTCCTCCTCTTACTGGCTCCCTCCAACCTGTGTCTCTTCGCCTTACTATTCCATCTTTATTTCTTTTCCATTGCTCCTTCAATGGTCACTGCTCCTCTGAACTGTCTGTTTGCATGCTACCACCACTACAGTGGGCACAGAGCATCCGTCTGGCAACAAACTCTCATTCCTTTTCTGTCCAACTCTCTAACCCGAGAGTTAACGGTTACTTCCAGTCCTTCATGTATCCAACAGGTCAGCTCTGGAACTGTCTCCATTTGTTTGTTTTTCCTACTGCCTATGATCTCCTGCCTTTAAATGCAGTGTGTCCAGGCATCTCAAAAAGAACGAATCTTTAATTTTGCTCTTTGTTATCTTGTTTTTATTTTTCTTGGTGGGAACAATTTGCTGGCTCCTGGCCTTTGGTTCCTTCTTCAGTGCATAATAAAAAAGGGTTTCCATCGTAGGGCTGGATGAGGATTATTACATACCCATTGTTACTAAGGGGACAGTGAGGTTGGTTACTTTCGCCTTAAATGTTGGGACATAGTATCCTAGCCCCAGGTCCACTCCTGATAGGGAACAAAAAGGTTGGACACATGAAAGAACTAAAGTATAAAAGCCTGAAAATATTTTTCTTCCTCAAGGAAGACAGAAAAGAAAGCCAAATCCAAGATTCAATCATTTCAAGATGTCTGGACATGCTGCGTTTAAAAGGTTGGGAGTCATAGGCAGAGAAAAATACAAATTGACAAAAACAGCTCCACAGCTTAGCTGCTGCACACATAAATGAATGAATGAATTAATGAGAATATCGGTTAATTTCTGCATTGAAGAAGAGACAGGAAAGGAGCGAGACTATAGGCCATTGCCAGATGGACGATGCGACGTGCCTGAAGTGGTCATTGAAATAGCGATAGAATATATGAATGACTGACTGAGAGTATCGGTTAACATTTGCATTAAAGACTGAACAGAAAGAGAACACGAGTGTAGGCTAGACGGATGTCACATGCCTACAGTGGCCGTTGGAATAGTGATAATAGAGAAATAAAGATGCAGTGCTGAGGGACAGAGGAGTGAAAGGGAGTCAATGAGAGGAGGCAAGCTGATGAAATGAACCAACTGGTTTCAAAGTGTGGCACAGAACTCAGTGGCATACATATACGACACAAGAAGCGCAACCCCCACCTGCTTCCGATTTTTTTTATTTTTTAAATAACGGAACAGAGGAGGGAAAAAGAAATGAATTAAAGAAAACAGTTCATACATCAGATTACTGGCGTCCTCCATTCATAAAAAGTATATAACAGCTGGACTCAAAAAGCTGTAGGTTGGGGTTTGGGGGAAAAAACTCTGGAGAAGCGCGTTCCAGAGAGATGCAGGTCGGGAAAAAAAAGAATTCTGATAGGCAGAAGTTTTGCAATATGGCTGTGTGACATTCCAGCCATGAACGCTACCAAATGCCCGTGTAGCACGAGGGAGGGCATGGAGAGGTGGCACAATGGACACAATTTCGCCTGAGCATTTATCATAAAAATATCTGTAAAATAATGCAAGGGAGGCAACATTCCTTCTTACTTGTAGGGGAGGTAGTTTATTTATAACAACTGGGTTATTAATAATTCCAACAGCTTTGTTCTGAATGTTGTCTAGTTGTTTTAATGCAACCTCTCCACATCCATTCCACAAGGATGAGCAATATTCAGGCTGAGAGTGCAAATGTCTCTTATAATTAATAGCTAACTGGCGGCTGAGGAGTCACACTATCGTGACCATGAAATAGGATACAAAAACCCACACTGGCAAACGAAAAAAGATGTATTCCAAACAGTTTCGGCGACAGCCCTCTTCAGTGGATCTACAGACCAAGAGTGGTACATACAAATGCTGAGAAGGTGCTTATATGCAGGGTGAGGACACGTTTTCCCAACCACACCTGATGTGACCTCACCTGACTCTCCCTCCACTCTGTCCACGACCTGAGTGAGGGATTACAAGGGGCGGCAAGGACCTTGCCACTAATCCTCTCATCACTATATAGATCTAATTTATACATTCCTTCACTATGGTTAAAATTATTATATCTCTCTATACATACAGCTTCCACAATCCTACGTTTCTTATAGTTACTACATTTGTACAATATTTGACTAGAATTCCAGTCGATTCTATGGTCGTTTTCCGAAGAGTGAACGTACACTGCGTTATTTATGTTGCCTATCTTACAAGCATACTTGTGTTCCTTAATGCGAGAGTCCAAATCCCTTCCCGTTTCACCAACATAAACCAAATCACAGTCTCTACATGGAATTTTGTATACCCCTGCAGTTTTGTTACTAATTGGTTTATTCTTTACCAGCATTGATCTTAAGGTGGAAGTATATCTAAATGCAATGTTTACATCCAAATCATGACTCACAGACTTCACCAAGCTAAGATTTGACACATATGGAACCGAGACTGTGATTTGGTTTATGTTGGTGAAACGGGAAGGGATTTGGACACTCGCATTAAGGAACACAAGTATGCTTGTAAGATAGGCAACATAAATAACGCAGTGTACGTTCACTCTTCGGAAAACGACCATAGAATCGACTGGAATTCTAGCCAAATATTGTACAAATGTAGTAACTATAAGAAACGTAGGATTGTGGAAGCTGTATGTATAGAGAGATATAATAATTTTAACCATAGTGAAGGAATGTATAAATTAGATCTAGTGATGAGAGGATTAGTGGCAAGGTCCTTGCCGCCCCTTGTAATCCCTCACTCAGGTCGTGGACAGAGTAGAGGGAGAGTCAGGTGAGGTCACATCAGGTGTGGTTGGGAAAACGTGTCCTCACCCTGCATATAAGCAGCTTCTCAGCATTTGTATGTACCACTCTTGGTCTGTAGATCCACTGAAGAGGGCGACAGCTGTCGCCGAAACTGTTTGGAATACATCTTTTTTCGTCTGCCAGTGTGGGTTTTTGTATCCTAATAGCTAACTGCTCGTCAGTGAAGAAGTTACGGACACTGTACAATAATTATAGTTTCTTTGAGGCGGTTTTAGCAACTGATCTGACATGAGAGGTCCAGCTGAGGGCATTGTTAAGTGAGACATTGAGAATTCCAATACTTTTGGAGATGGGAATATTAGTAGCATTGAAAGTAATATATGAATCTTGCAATATCTGTCTGTTAGTAAATTGTACATATTTGGTTTTACTAGCATTAAATGAGACAAGGTTGTTTTGTCCCCATTCATTGATTGTAGAAAAGTCTTGATTTACGGAGATGGCTGTGCTGAGTTGAGAGTTAGAGATATTAGACTTTCTAAATGGGTGTTTGAGTGTGAATGAACTGTGAAGTGTTGTGTCATCTGCATATGAATGGATGGGATTGTGGGTGACAGACAAGAGATCATTAGTATGAACCAGGAACAAAGCTGGCCAGAACTGATCCCTGTGGCACGCCAGTGTTAACTGAGTGAAAATTGGAATATACATCATCTACTTACCCTTTCAGGTCTCATGGCCACTATAGTGGCTTTCTCGGTAGGGGTCTCCTTGCCACTCCCGTGGCAGCATATATAGGCATGAATGAAAACTGTTGCGTGAGGCTGGTGAATGAAATAAGGATATGAGCTGCTCCCCAGACCCCTCTGCTTCCACCAGGCATGCGCAGATCACAGTATTTTAGTTTAAACAGTCTGGGAAGAGCTAATCATGGTGGGGGGTTGGGCTGCACGTATTGGTTTTATTATACTGTTGTTCTGGCAATATTTTATACTATTTTGGTATCAGACTTCATTTAGCAAAAGAATATTGTTTGTAATATATTTTTACTGCTCTGGAGGATACATACCTCTCACTTCCTTCCTCCCTTTCATATCCCCCTTCCTCCAGCCCCCTACCTCCCACCGATTCCCCACTCCTCTAACTCCCACCCTTCCATCCTCCACTTTCCCTCCAATTCCCCACCCCCTTCTTCCTCCACCCTCCTACCTCCCACCGATCCCCCACCCCACTACCTCCCACCCTCCACCCTCCACTCTCCCTCCAATCCCCCACCCCATGCCCCCCGCCTACACACACAGCTGCCACGTTACAGGCAAGCATGAGATTTCCGCGTTGTATGTCTCAATATTTATTAATTTCCTGGGTGTTAGAGTGTCTGATTGAGGGAAAATAATTAAAGATTTATGATTTTAGGTTTCTAAGGTTGTGTCTGTAGCCTTTTATACATGTACCATGCATTTATGTGTTACCAGGCTGACATACATTTACAGCGAGTGTTGCCTTTTTCTTTGACAAATGATTGTTAGTGTCGCCTTACTTTTTTCTGATTTATATTTCATGAGATTCTCACATTTCCTGGTTATATTTATAACGCCGTCAATTTTGAGAAATAATAAATATTTGATCACTGTCTCTACTGCTGCCTGTAAGTACACAGGATGATATAGTTAGCAACAATAAAATAAACATACATACATACAAAGGGCAAGCTCGTAGGCTTACCCCCATGCCCTCACCCCCACAGCCTTGGACAGTACTAAGCAAAATAAGAGCAAATAAAATAAATTAGTCAGTAGTAACTAGGAAGTGATAGTTTTATATGGATCTTGTAACTGTTTAGTTTGTTTTCTGTAAAGAAAACATCTCAAGAATCATTCACAAATCACGTGAGATATAATGTACATATATCAGTGCACTGTTTTTTTATGGAAAAACATGGAAACAAACAATGGAATCATGTCGCCTATGCGCCAAGAAATCACCTACCCACAGAGACGGCAATATCACATGCTACCAAACACCACTTGCTATGCAACTTCCCATCATTTTTTGCAGCACTTGTATAGTGAGTAGAGCTCTAATGTTTTATAGGCAGATGTGTATCACTTCCTTGTGCATGAATATGATATTTTTTTCTTTATTTGCAAACCTTGACTTAAAAAAAAAAAAATGCGTCTCAAACGTGACCTTGGGACCTATTTGAGACCTGAAAGGGCTCTTATTTTTCCATCGCTGAGATATCAGGAAAGCAGAGGAACAAAAGACGTTAGTCCATAGCAAGGGAGTTTGGACAGCAGGGAACGGTGCAACACTTTGTCGAAAGCTTTAGAAATATCAAGGGCTACTGTATGACTTCCTCCATGTTGGTCAGTTGATTGATGGATGGTATGAGTCAGGAGATTGAGTATGTCAATGGTAGATCTTTCAAGGTGAAAACCATATTGTCCGTCACTAATTAAGTTGTTGTATTCAAGATGTTTAACTATGTGCATATTAATCAAAATTCCAAATACTTTACAAAGAGAAGATGTGACAGCTATTGGTCTGTAATCGGAGGGGTCAGAAAAAGTTCCTTTCTTTGGAATTGGGTGGATATTAGCTTCTTTCCATGAATTAGTCTGAATAATTTCGCCAGAAGAGACGCAAGTTTTGCGGTGCACTTTTTCAAAATAATTGGAGGCATTTGATCTGGGCCTGAAGCTTTGTTGGTTGGTAAATTGTCTAGGATGGATTTTACGTATCTTGTCTGTATTAGTAAGTGGAACAATTTCGGGAGAGTCAAGTTCTAGTACTGGGACTTTCTGGCTGACTTCCTCTATGGTAGAATTTCTGGCAAATGTACAGACAAAGATATTCGCTTTGCCACGCGGACCATTTGTAATGTTGCCACCTGAAGATTTTAGTGGGGGAATGGATGATGTCCTGTTAAAGTTATTATTGAAAGAATTGAGAGTTGACCAGAATATTCTATTGTCATTAGGGTTCTTAAGTAGTTTCGATGCTTGGTTATGAAGAAAGTTTGATTTAGCAAGGTTTATTACAGTTTTTGCATGGTTTATAGCAAGTTTAAATTGACCGAGTGATTCAGATTTTTTTTTTTTAAGTGAGAGTTATATGCTAATGACTTTTGGGCTGTTGCTTTGGTACAGTTGCCATCAAACCATTTTGGAGAGTTCGGTCTTTTAGTGAACTGTTGACTTGGTATGAATAAATCCATACCAGCTAGTATTAGGCCATTAATGTGGGACTGGGTAAAAGTGACGTCACTAGAGAAGGCTGCCATGGACTGCCAGCTCCAGAAGCAGAAGGGGTATGCGTTTTTGTGGAAAGGAGTACCTGAACAGAGTCAGACAATGGTGTGAAAATCAACACAGGATAATGGAATGAGAAGACTACTGATGTGCGATAAGTTATTATAGCCATATATGAAGAAAGAGTAGTGGGAGACAGAAGGTGTTAGACTTTTGCATAATGAAAGCAGGAACATAAGAAAAAAAAAATGAGAGGATAACTGTAGTAGGTCAGTTGGTCCACGCTAGGCGGCTCCTAAAACAGTGAATAAATTAAAATACTGTAGTAGAATAAGAAAAGGATAGCAAAGAAGAAAGCCCTCCCACGCCCACGAAACTCTCCACCCGAAAACGACAGGAAAAAGGAAAACCATGCAGTATAAAATAATTGGCGTAGACATTTTATAGGTAAGTCCTAAAGGAGAAAGAGGCTATCAAAGTGAATCCTGAAAAAGGGAAAACAGTTCATTAGTACCGGTTATTAGTGGATATTTTTCTCAACCATTACATGTCATATGCTTATCTAGCCTGTGCTTGGAACTCTCAATGGAAGGGATAGCAACTGCCTCACTAGATAGCTTATTCCATTCATCCGTTACTCTATTGACCAACCATTTTCTACCTATTTCCTTACTAAAACGAGATTTATTCATTTTAAAACAATTTCTTTTAGTTCTGTCATGTATGTTTACTTTAAGTACCTTGCTAAAATCTCCCTAGTTTATTCCCTGCATGCACTTCAACACTTCAGTTAAGTGTCCCCTTACTCAACGCCATTCTAGTGAGTTCATAGTCCGGACATACATCTCCGCACATTTTTCACTCAAATGACATTGAAGGAAAGAAATCTTATAAACATACCGGTAAAACTTTTTCACTTCTAAAGAACCACCCATATCAAGGCGGTAGGCAAACAAGTTCTGACGCAAAGTGAAAGAAGACAGAGGATATGCGGTACCTGATCCAGACAGTATTATGTGGGAGTGTGAGCGGATCCAGGAATCTTCAGTAACGTAACGAGATATTCGATGGTGGTTTTTGTTCAACATATGTAGACAAACAGTTTGTGCATACATTATGTCTAATTTCGGGTTCAGTGTGAACAGTGGGTATCTTAGGTATCTCGAGCATTAACCATTTACCAGAAACAACAGTTCCTGAAACAACGTTAGAACCAATATTGGATGAGGCAGAGAAGTGGTGATGAGTGAGGGTATGAGGAAAGCATAATAGTATAGGTGAGTAGATGAAGTGGGGTGAAAGGAATGTGCGATACAGTCAAGTATAAAGAGTGCGAAAGTAATATTATGGCGGGGGGGAGGGGCTGGAGGGTAAATGTGTAGGAAATGTTGTGAGAGGGAAGGGGAGAGTGGATAGCAGAGGAGAAGTTTGTAAAAAAAAAAAAAAAAAAAAGTGAAAGTAAGGAAGACTGTGGTGACGGAGTGTTTGGATGATTTCATCATAATCATCGTTATCTTAACCTTATTTTCCAATATAAAACATCGTATGAGGGATTCAAGAAGAGATACATGAAAACAAAAAATCAGAAGTTACCAAAATATTTCCCAGTATAATGGGTAACACAGGACCAATCTGTACGAATTTACAGGTTTTCACAGCATTACATTTTTCTAAAATTTTTGAATGGCTATTTTATAATACCATTTCAGTACCTGTCTATCATGTAAGGTTACCTAACATGTTGCACCCTTAAAGCAACAGCTGTTATTTGTCCTATTTGGTTAGTCGAAGAATAAGCTCAAATGAATTACGTGGCATTTGACTTCTTCACTATGATATTATTCTAGCTGCAGTTATATCTATTCGACAGTGCTTGAAAATCTAAACGTAATCTGCCATACCAGTGTGTGTTGTGGTATGCATTAATAATAGTCAGCAATGCCTGCGTTAGTAAATAATGTCTGTTTAGCCTAATTTGGCATTACAATTGAGGATTTTGATAAACCAAGGGGCCATCTTAAGAATACTGTTGTTGAAGGTTTATGACAGGAAAGGTACCGTATTATATGAAAATGCAGTGCCATTTGGAGTCAAGAGGGTAAGGTGTGGGCCAAAAAATCATGGCGATGAAAGTTGTTTTTGGAATATGAAAGTGGTTAAAATCCAAAAAGCACTTATGTTAGCCTCATGTAACCTATCCCATAACTCACAAATGTTTGTATCACCTTGTAACTCAGAATACTTGATTTTTAAAATGTTTATATCACAAACTAGTGTTGAAATATGCTAAAAGAATTTGAAACAGTGACCCCCCTCCCCCAGTAGAAAAAAATGCCTATACACTGAAGTATGGGTACTGTTCTGAGAACTCAGCAATACTTTAATGCCCCTTACGTTATCACCACGATACAGCCCTAGTCAACGCCATGCTCTCTCTCTCTCTCTCTCTCTCTCTCTCTCTCTCTCTCTCTCTGTTGATTAGCTGTCGAACTCTTACCTCGCAAATTTTCCAGGCTTCTCTGTCAAAGTTTATCAGTTCTTCCTCTTTGATTCTGTTTCTCTCTGACATTTGGATCTTTTCAGTTGTACTCCTTCCATACAGAGTGGACTTGCGTGCCATAACCTCCATTCAGAATTTTTGATGAAATTCCAGTGATACACTGCAAAAGTTTTGATACTGAAGTCAAGATTTGAAAGTCTTGGATGATGCGTTAATATTTGTGTGGCGTTTTTCTCTGAGCATAATGGGTGTCGGTTCTCATACTTCCGTTCTTTGATTTGCTTTGCCTCTGTTTCCTACCGCATACCACCTCTTTGGTGGGAATTAGGGTTAATTGATGGTGAGATTCAATTAGTCCATTTCTTACAGCGTTTTCTTCCCCTGGTAACTTGAACCGTAGTGTGTGGTGGCAGGGGAGAAGCCTTTTGCATACTAATTATTCCCATAGACAGCTTCAATAATCGCATCTCTTAATGTGAGTCTACAGGACTACTAAAATTTCCATATGTTTTTGTCCTTAGTTCCTGGTTACCCAGTTAGCTCATGGTCCCAATTGTCTCCTAACTCGGAAAACAACAATGTATTATTATCTAATTCTGCTCCTATTATATCACTATATATAATGTGTGTGTGTGTGTGTGTGTGTGTGTGTGTGTGTGTGTGTGTGTGTGTGTGTGTGTGTGTGTGTGTGTGTGTGTCCCCACTGTCTCACTCCCTCACATTGCATCTCATTCTGTGTACGTGTGCGTGTATGTATTATTGTCTCCTAGTAATATTTTTCCTCTTACTAAACTTGTTCGTTTATCGGCCACTCCTCCTTCCCACTTGTTATTTGTTCAACCACAACCAAGTCGCCCTCACAGTACTCCTTTTCACAAACTTCTCCACCATTTTCAAAACCTCCCTTTCATCAGATATGGCTCCTTCGTCAGTCGCCAGGACTTGTCGCCATCCAGTTTGCTATAGAGTTTCTTTCAGAGCTTGAGTTAGGCCTACAATGCTGCTTTTATTTTCTGTATTAATACCTTCCGATGTGAAAAGTCAGTTTAAACCTGAATGGGACCTCCATCAAAAGTCAGTACTTCAGTGACGGCGTGATTCTATGGTTCACGTGACCTAAAACCTGTCGCATATGTTTGATTGAAGCAGAAGAAACAGTAGATTTTAATACCTCAGAATCTCAGTTCAGTCAGATTTCAATTTATCAAAATCACTCACATCCGTATCACCTTACATGTGATGTGATAATACATTCTGTCTGTCTGTCTGTCTGTCTGTTTGTTTCTCCTTTGGTAACTCACCATCGTCCTTTGTTTAACTATGATTACTTACTGAATTCTTACAAGGACATATTTCCCCCCTATGTGGAGTGATGATATCCTATATGAGGAAGGGAAAATGAGACAATGCTATGAGTGTGGAAAAATGATAAAAAAGATAATAAACATAGTGCAGAGGCGACTCACCACAGAAAGTTCTTGCAGTTTCTTCTGAGTTCTAGGAATGATGTGTGATTCTCGCATGACAGTCCTGCATAAATTCTTGCCTAGCGGAGAGCCTGAGTCGAGGGAATCTGGAAAGTTATGGAAAGTTTATTTTGCTTATTAGTCTGCTGTTCGTAAATAAAAATGTATCATTGTTGTCCACTGCAAAATGGTAAAAAAGGAAAAATACAGTATAAATGCATTTTAGAAACAAGTATTTGTTGTAGACTGAAATTTGTATGTGTGAGAGGTGATACGTTAGGGATACTTCTTTATTTAGAGGGAACTTAACTGGAAGGGTGAAAAGCCAGGTAGTTGGACAAACAAGGATTAAGAAGTAAATGGGAACGTGAAAATGGGCGGGTGTTGTAAACTGAAGAGGGAAAAGATAAATGTCAAATTTCATGTACATGTGGAAAGAGAAGTGGGAAACTACGACAAGCAGTGGAAGTGTTAGGTCAGTGAGGAGGCGAGCTAGAATAATGCTGGGATTAGAGACAGTGAGAGTGTGAAAGGCCAGCAAAAAGAAGTCCTCGTCATAATTCACCACATTTGAAATTGATTTGTTGCTGCATAATTCACGTTAATTAGATAAATACTGGCTATCAGAGACCCATAATGCTAACTTACCAGTTTCTCTCAATTCTGAAACACAAATTTGACTTTGAATGAGGAATAGGTTCCCTTTACAAGACGTGAGAGCAGCATGATATGAATGGAAGTGACATTGTGCAGTGGGTAGTGGGTAGTGTAAATTGATTCACTGGTGTCAGAGGTACAATGATCATGGCCCATTTCCATCACCGTTGTACCACCGACAGTTTGCATTAATTATTTTACCATTCCGCCGTCCATTTCCACTAGGCTGATCGAACACACGAATACTCTGGCCTGCCATGTCCACAGTGTTGTGCTATTTCCGTTCTCCTGCACAACTACTGTTGTGTCCATTTTTAGGTGAGGATCATTGCAGTTATTTTACACATGTAGAGAGGGTATAACAAGTCAGATTCCTATTGTCCTGTGAAGACATTTGCATGAGCGGGCCATTCTTAACCGTTCGGTATTCATTATTCTGGCTTTTTCTGCTACCTCTGGACGATGTTATTACTTCCTGGGGAAGATTTCTTGTTGGGGGAGAAATGAAGGCTACCCCTCTGTTGTCGGAAAAGCCCCCTCAAAGCTAAACAAAACTCTTGAGACAAAAAAAAAAAAAAAAATTACATACTAGGACTAAAGACGTTTGGCTGAAAATAATAGCTTGGCAGTAGCGACACTGTACAGAAATTTGATATTTGTAGCATCGTCGAAGTGAACATGTATCACAAAAAATAAGTCCACATCAAAGAACAACGAATCACTTGAAAGATAGATAGATCAATCGATCGATAAATAGATAGATAGATAAATCATTATATCGATAAACAGATAGATGGATCAATAGGTCGATAAAGGGAGAGAGAGAGAGAGAGGGAGAGAGAGAGAGAGAGAGAGATCTATTGCCAGACGCCATAATCCCGTACGGGGTGGTCATTTGACTCTGAGTTATTTGTTTTACAGGGAGGGGCACTAACCCTCCACCAACCCACTTGACACGTAGGGAGGACGTATGGTTTGGTTATATGGTTACCACCCAGCGTTGTAAATGGTTTCTTGGCTTACAGGAAACCATTTGGCTTGTCACTCAATGTAAAGCCACCTGTAACGGAAAGAAAAGCAATAAATAGTGACAGGAAAGACGTGAGAAATAGGAAGAGAGGAGGGCAGGCACCGAAAAAGAATAATAAAGGCTAAGGAAGAAGTAGGCAGCACTACATCAAGTGAGTGGATGAACTGAAATATTAAAATTAACATGGCCACAACTACTAGGTCATGTATCGCGTAAACACCAAAAAATATTAAACACCAAACACCAAATTAACACTAAATACCAAATATCAACTACCAAACACCAAACACCAAAAATATCAAAATCTTTTCCCAAGAGTAAATAACATAAAACAGTGAATGTTGAAAAAAAATGTATATATATACCAACTATGAAAGCTAGACAAGGGCTGCCTACTTCAGGGGAAAAAAAAAATGTCAGTCAGTCAGTGGTCCTTCCAAGCATTGGTAACTGACAGTAATGACCATCTTTCCTCCTGTCACTGGAGAAACGTCCGACCAGGTTCCCCAAACCTGGTCACTGGAAAATCAAGTGACGGATAGTGATGACAACTAGGCAGTGATCACAATACAGAGTAGTTGACGACACATCAGGAGTCCAGGATTCAGTAGTCAATGTCAAAACGAAGGTGACCAAGCCGAGGCATGGAGAGAAGCACACTTAATGAAACCACCCTCTAAACCGAGTTCCTTTAATTTGTTACTGTCAGCAGCATCTCACAAAATTTGCCAACATGTAAGAACTGCAAAACACAAGGAATGATTGCATCGGTAACAGGAAGTGGATAGTTCGTAAAGGATCATCAAGAAGACGCCGACTTGGAGAGAGAGAGAGAGAGAGAGAGAGAGAGACCCGTTCTCAGAGATTTTATATTCTTAATTGGATGTTATAGGAAGCGTTTGGAGGAACACACTGAGGTGTTTTGGCCATGTGGAGAAGATGGAGGGTGAGAGATTGACGAGGAGAGTGTATGAGAGTGAGGTGGAGGGGGGGAGAGGGAGGAGGAGGCCGAGGATGAGTTGGAGGGATGGAGTGGAGAGGTATATGAGAGAAGGGGATGTCAGCTGGGAGCAGGGCAGCGAAATGGCGGAGAACAGGGCGACGTGGAGGCATTTTGTCTGTGGCCACCCCGTACGGGATTAAGGCATCTGGCAATAGATAGATAGATAGTTTAATACTCGAATCTATGTACTGTACATGCAATTATAACATGTGAAGCTTTAATAATAATAACAGTAATAATAATGATAATCTATCTATCTATCTATTGCCAGACGCCTCAATCCCGTTTGGGGTGGCCACAAACAAATCGCCTCCAAGCCATTTCACTCCCCTGCTCCCAGCTCACACACCCCTCTCTCATAATAATAATAATAATAATGATAATAATAATTATTATTATTATAATAATAATAATAATTATTATTATTATATTATAATAATATTAATAATAATAATAATTATTATTATTATTATATTATTGTTATTATTATTATTAT
This sequence comes from Coenobita brevimanus, assembly GCF_032717465.1. Lineage (NCBI taxonomy): Eukaryota > Metazoa > Arthropoda > Malacostraca > Decapoda > Coenobitidae > Coenobita > Coenobita brevimanus. The sequence continues at coordinate 6,591,640 of NC_137042.1, forward strand.
TATTATTATTTCAATATAATTGTTATCGTATTATTATTTTATTACTGTTATCATCATTACTATTATTATTAACAACAACAACAACAACAACAACAACAACAACAATAATAATAATAATAATAATAATAAAAATAACTAATAATAATAATAATAGTAATAGTAATAATAATAATAATAATAATAATAATAATAATAATATTATTATTATTAGAGAAGGGAAAGAAGTTGTATGTGGCCTTCATGGATTTGGAGAAAGCATATGACAGGGTGGATAGACAAGGATTGTGGAAAGTGTTAAGAATATATGGAGTGGATGGGAAGTTGTTGAATGCTGTGAAGAGTCTGTACGATAGTGCGAAGGCTGCAGTGCGTGTGGATGGTGAACTAAGTGAATTTTTCTCTTTGAAAGTTGGGTTGAAACAGGGATGTCATGTCTCCATGGTTGTTCAGTCTGTACATGGATGGGGTAATAAAAGAGGTACAAGGTAGGGTAGTGGATGTTGGAGTGGCCCTGGTGAGAGAGGATAGTGTTCGGAAACTCCCTGTACTGTTGTTTGCAGATGATACTGTGTTGTTGAGTGAAGACGAAGGGGAGCTGCAAGGCTTGGTGGATGAGTTTGGGAGAGTGTGTAAGAAACGGAATCTAAAGGTGAATGTAGAGAAGAGTAAAGTGATGATCTTTGAGAAAGGTGAAGTCAGTGAATGTACAGCGAAGTTGGATGGTGAGGAACTGGAAAACGTGAGTACGTTTAAGTACTTGGGTAGTGTGATGAGTAAGGATGGAGGTTTGGAGGGTGAAGTGCTTGAAAGAGTACAGCAGGGAAGAAAGGTTGCTGATTCCTTGAAAGCAGTGATAAGAAACAGGGAAGTGAGCATGGAAGTGAAAAAGTTACTACATGACTATTGTGATGCCAACTCTAACGTATGGAAGTGAAGTTTGGACTTTGTTGGAAGGACAAAAGTCAAGAGTGAGAGCAGTGGAAATGAGTTATTTAAGAGGAGCCTGTGGAGTCACATGGAGAAACAGGCTGACGAATGAGGATATAAAGGAGCGTTGTGGTGTGGATGTGGATGTGATAGGAAGCGTTATGAGGAACACACTGAGGTGGTTTGGCCATGTGGAGAGGATGGAGGGTGAAAGACTGACGAAAAGAGTGTATGTGAGTGAGATGGAGGGGGGAAGAGGGAGGGGGAGGCCGAGGATGAGATGGAGGGATGGGGTGGAGAGATATATGAGAGAGGGGTGTGTGAGTTGGGAGCAGGGCAGTAAAATGGCGGGGGACAGGGCGACTTGGAGGCAATTTGTTTGTGGCCACCCCAAAAGGGATTGAGGCGCCTGGCAGTAGATAGATAGATTATTATTATTATTATTATTATTGTGAAGCTCTGCGAGATAAGACGGCTTTTTTTTTTCTGATCTCTTGTATGTTAAACAAACTGGAATTAACTCTTAGTATGCAGATGTGAAAGGATACACGTGCCTTTGAAGGGCCCATTCCGTCATCCTTAAGGTGCTTCACATAGCGATGCATCATGTTAAGGTCCTCATGGTCCTGCATTTTCGTAGTGCTTTTGAAATTATCCTATGATCTGAGTACAATAACGCTGAAAAGGAAACGTTCCAAACGTTCATAAGACTAAAATATCATGATTGTTGTCATAATAACCACAATTTTCACTAACACTCGGGATGATGGGTCGGATTAGATGACGACGACGACGGCCACGACGATGATAAGGATGTGTGTTACACAAACCCTAGGAGCACAGAGTCTCCCGTCTCCATCTTCCTACAGTACTTTTTTCCCAGTTTACGCTCCCTAAAACTCTCTTATCTTTCTCTCGATCCCTGCATATCAACCTACCCTTATTGTCTTGAGCCCGTATCCTCATTGGTTTAGGGGTGAGCTTGTGTGTTCGTACCTCATTGTTCTTACCTACTTGTTTCATTACAGGAATGAGCCAGGTTTGTGCTGCCCCGCGTATTAAACCATTTTTATCATACATATCATTAAATTTATAAATAGTTTTGGCACACACTGTTTCATTCGGTAGTGCATGCCACCGACCAGTTGCCCTAGTTGGGAAACTGAATTTCCTTACGTCTTTATCGCCTCTCTTTTTATGTAGTTGTTTGCAGTGTCCTCTTGCTGATGCTTCCCCATAGGTTATATATTCTTTTATCTCTATTTTCTCATCCCCTAAGATGCATTTATATAGCCTATCATCCACCCACTTAGTGTAGTGATACTCTGTTTTTAGGGTAGCTCTACACTGAGTGGCAAGCCAAATGATTCCCGGTAAACCAGGAAACCATTTACAACGCTGGGTGGTAACCTTATAAGCAATCAACACGTGTTCCCTACGTGACAAGTGGGTGGGGGGAGGGTTAGTGCCCCTCCCAGGAAAACAACTAACTAAAAATACGAAAAAGAAGCCTCGGACCAGGATTGACCAAAAGGTGACGACTAAGGACAGAACAAAAGACATGGTCTGTATAGCTACAAGGAATGTAAAGGGTGCAAATGATGAGGTGAAAGAGAGATTGTCCAGGTGCTTTAGGCTGCGAAAGTGGACGTATGTGGAATAACTGAAACCAAACGGTGATGTGAGAGTGTGAGAGAATGGCAGTATGGATGGGGTATATGCGCGGGAGTGGATGAGAATGAGAGGGCAAAAGGAGTATGTATTGTGGTGAGTAACAGATGGAAGGAGAACATAAGAGAGTATGGATCAGTTGGCTCAGTGATTGTTTGGTTAAGACTGAAAGTTGGGCTACAAATGTGGGTGACTGTGTGAGTGTATTCTGCCAATGCAAGATCGTGCAAGCAGAGTGAGAGAATAGTTTTGGACAAATGTGGAAGCGTGCATGGAAAAGGTTGAAAGGAATGAGAGAGTGTTTTTGACTGGAGATATGTATGGAAAAGTAGGGAATGGGAAGGTGGATGGAGTAGTTCGTGAGTAGCGTGTGTCTGCAGAGATGGATGAGAATGGCAGTGCTTTAGTGGACATTTGTGCCGGGAGGCAGTTGGTGATAACTAGTACCCTCTTTAGGAAGAAAACGATCCACATGTATACGTGGCGAGTGATGAGAAAGATGGGTGGTGAACTGAATGAAAAAAAGGCAATGATTGATTATGTGTGTGTGGATGAAAGGATGCGACGGTGTGTAATGGATGCAAGAGTATATAGAGGCTGGGGGAGTGGACTTTAGGACCAACATTTGGAGGTGGTCAGAATTAAAGTCCAAATAAAATGAAGAAATAGAAGAAAGGAAGGGCAGGAGGAAGTGGTACATACAAGGAGGGTGGAAAAGTTTCAAGAGGATGGAGAAAAGGCAGAATATAAGAGGGAAGTGGAGGAGCAATTGGGTAATTATAGATTGGAGCATACGGGGGAAGTGGAAGGCGTGTGCAAGATATTTACAGAAGAGATCTGTGCAGAATGTGAGGTGGTGAGTGGGTTGAAGAGAAGACGAAAGGGATTGCAAGGAACAGCATGGTGGAATGAAGAGGTGAGAGAGGCTGTGACACAAAAGAACAAAGCATATAATGAATGGATGAGAAACAGGGGTGTGGAAGAAGTTGAGAGATGGAAGAGAGAGTTATATGTAGAGCGGAAGAGAGAGATGGAAAGATTAGTAAGAGAGAGTAAGAAGATAGTGGATGAGAAATTTGGAAGGAACTTGAGTGTAAAATTGAGGGAATGTAAGAAAATGTTCTGGAAAGAGGTAAAGAAAGTTAGACAGGGTACCAGAGAAGTTAGCTGGGGAGTGAAAGATAAAAATGGTAAATTACTAGTGAAGAAGGGAGAAAAACTGAGCAGATGGAGAGAACACTTTAAGAACTTGTTGAACATAGAGAATGAAAGTAATGCGAGTAAAAGTGTCTGGGGAATGGCTGGGAGAAGGAGGGACGTGAGAAGAGAGGAAGAAATCGGTAAGATGGAAGTTATGCAAGCAATGAAGAAAGTTAAAATTGCGAAAGCCCCAGGAATTAATGGAGTATGTGCTGAAATGCTGAAGAATGAGGGAGAGATAGTAGTAGAATGGATGTGGAAGATGTGCAGATTGGCCTGGGAGGAAGGTAGAGTCCCGGAGGATTGGAAGTCAGGTATAAATATTCCCCTGTACAAAGGAAAAGGGGCAAAAGAAGTGTGTGGTAATCATAGAGGCATTTGTGTTCTTAGTGTAATAGGAAAATATATGATAGGATACTTATTGACAGAGTTCAGGAAATAACAGAGGAATTAGTTGGAGAAGAACAGGGAGGCTTTAGGAAGGGAAGAGGTTGTGTAGATCAGATATTCATTCTTAGATCTTTAGTGGAAAAGTTAAAAGAGAAGGGAAAGAAGTTGTATGCAGCCTTCATGGATTTCGAGAAAGTATATGACAGGGTGGATAGACAAGGATTGTGGAAAGTATTAAGAATATATAATGGAGTAGATGGGCAGTTGTTGAAGGCTGTGAAGAGTATGTATGAGGGTGCTAAGGCTGCAGTGTGTGTGGATAGTGACCTGAGTGAATTTTTCTATTCGAAGGTTGGATTGAAACAAGGATGTGTAATGTCTCCATGGTTGTTCAGTCTGTATATGGATGGGGTTAAAAAAGAGACACAAGGTAGGGCAGTGGATGTTGGAGCAGCCCTGGTGAGAGAAGGCAGTGTTTGGAAACTACCCATAATGTTGTTTGCAGATGATACTGTGTTGTTAAGTGAAGAGGAAGGGGAGCTGCAAGGCTTGGTAGATGAGTTTGGGAGAGTGAGTAAGAAACGGTACCTAAAGGTGAATGTAGGGAAGAGTAAAGTTATGGTCTCCGAGAGAAGTGAAGTCAGTGAATGTACAGTGAGGCTGGATAAGGAGGAAATGGATAATATGAGTGCGTTTAAATACTTGGGTAATGTGATGAGTAAAGATAGAGGTTTAGAGGGTGAAGTGCTTGAAAGGGTGCAACAGAGAAGAAAGGTTGCTTGTTCCTTGAAAACAGTGATACAGTAAGAAACAGGGAAGTGAGCATGGAAGTGAAAAAGCTACTGCATGACAGTATTGTGATACGAACTCTAACATCTGGAAGTGAAGCCTGGACCTTATTGGAGGGACAGAAGTCAAGAGTGAGAGCAGTGGAAATGAGTTATTTGAGAGGAGCATGTGGAGTCACATGGAGAGACAGACTGACCAATGAGGAAGCGAAGGAGCGTTGTGGTGTGGATGTGGATGTGATAGGGAGCGTTAGGAAAAACACACTGAGGTGGTTTGGACAAGTGGAGAGAATGGAGAGCAAGAGACTGACGAGGCGAGTGTATGTGAGTGAGGTGGAAGGATGGAGAGGGAGGAGAAGGCCAAGGATGAGATAGAGGGATGGAGTGGAGGGGTATATGAGAGAGGGGTGTGTGAGCTGGGAACAGAGCAATGAAATGGCGGGGGACAGGGCGACATGGAAGCGATTTATTTGTGGCCACCCTTTACGGGATTAAGGCGTCTGCCAATAGATAGATACAGTAGATGTATCGTCTTTTCCTTCTCTCCTGTAGTGTTGGTAGATTAAATTTTTTAGTCTTTCTTCGTAGCTTAGATCCCTTAAGCTTGGTCCTCAACTTGTAGCTGCCCTTAGTACTATTTCAGTCTTATCTATGTGTTTTATGAGATGGGGATTCCAGACTACTGATGCATACTCCAGGGTTGGTCTGATGAATGATGTTATCTTTCTCAGCATGTCTTCATATAAATATGGGAATGCTCTTCATATATTAGCAAGCAGTGTATACATGATACGAACCTTCTCACTGGTGTGGTCAGCCGGAGATAGTCTGTTATTGATAATTACTCCTAGGTCCTTCTGCCTTTCTGATCTGTGTAGGGTTGATCTTCCGAACTTATAATCCCAATCTGATCTTTTTTTTTATTTTCACTTTTACCAAACTTATTACATGCCACTTGTTCACATTAAATTCCATTTGCCCTTTTTTACTCCATTCATGAAGTTTATTTTATTTCTGCAGCTCTATCATAGTAGCTTAATAGATTTGTAACACATGGTTTTTCTAAAACCGAACTGTCTTTCTGTAATCATATTGTATTTTTCCTAATTTTTTCTTATTAGCTTTTCTAGCATCTAACAACACTGGTTAGTGATGCTGGGCGGTAGTTGAGTGGATTCTGTATATTCCATACCTTGAATAGGGGAACAGTGTTTGCTTTCTTCCACATATCAGGTAGTTTACCTCGACCTAAGGATTCCTTGAATATTAAATATATTGATCTGCTTACTGTAACTCTTCTGCATATTCATGTGGCACCTACCCTGAAATTTCGTTAAGACCATATGTTTTCCCCCCCTGTGGCGGGGGGGACACAACCTGGCCGCGCTATGGGGTGGTACTACTACTCTGCGGCCAGGTTGTGTCAGGAAGAATACTGCCACCGTATTCCCTGCGTGTCGTAAAAGGCGACTAAAAGGGGCGGGGTGAGGGGACTAGGGACCCCCTCCTCTGTTTTTTAGTTCCTAAAAAGAGACAGGCCAGAGAAAGGGATGGGGGATGGAGTTATCCCCGTACCCTGAAGATTGGGTCTATGAATGTGCGTGGATGTAGTACGAGTGAGGCTAAAAGGGAGGAGATTGGGAGAATGTTTGTGAGAAGAAAGTTGGATGTGTTAGCTTTGAGTGAAACGAAGATGAAAGGGAAGGGGGAGTCTATGTTTGGAAGTGTGAATGGAAGATTGTCAGGTGTTGATAGAGGAAGGGCAAGAGAAGGTGTGGCCTTGTTAGTGAGTCCGGAAGTACAGCAATGTGTGATTGAATGGAAGGAGGTGTCGTCGAGATTGATGTGGGTGAAAGCGAAATTTGAACGTGAATTGTGGGTGTTTGTGAGTGCATATGGGCCTGGTAGTGAAAGGGATGAACAAGAGAGGGAGTCTTTCTGGAATGATGTTGATGAGTGTCTGCAGAGTTTTGGAGCGAATGTGAATGTAGTAATGATGGCAGATCTGAATGCTAGAGTGGGAAATGTAGCAGTTGAAGGCGTAGTTGGTATGCATGGTGTGCCTGGAAGAAATGGAAATGGGGAACGAATGATAGCGATGTGTGTTGAGCGAGAGATGGTGATTGGGAATACGCTGTTTGATAAGAAAGATATTTATAAGTATACATGGGTGAGACAGGAGGGTGGAAGGGTTGTTGATAGAGCTTTGATGGACTATGTGGTTGTGTCTAGGAATGTAATAGGAAGATTGTTGGATGTGAGAGTTCTGAGAGGGGAGGGTGGAGGTATGTCTGACCACTACCTGGTGGAGGGGAAGCTAAGAGTAGGTAAGAGATGGGTGAGAGCTAGGAGGGTTAGGTGTGGCAGGGAGGTTTTGAAAGTGAGTGAGTTGGATAAAAGAGAGAAAAAGATAGAGTATCAGGAGAAATTGAAAGATGAGTGGAACGCAGTGAAAGATCGGGAAAATGGCAGCGTGGAGGAGGAATGGCAGTTGTTTAAGAGTGCTGTGGTGGGGCATGCAGAAGAAGTGTGTGGTGTGAGACGTGTGGGTGGTGGTGTAAGAAAAGGAAGTGAATGGTGGTGCGAGGAAGTAAGTATGGCTGTGGCTGAGAAGAGACGTGCATATGAAGTGTGGCTGCAGAGGAAGGATGAGATGTCATATGAAAGGTATGAGGAAAAGAGGAATAGATTGAGAAGGGCTGTGCGTGATACTAAAGTGGCAGCAGATGAGAGGTGGGGTAGGCGGCTGACAGAGAATTTTCAACAGAATAAGAAAATGTTTTGGAAGGAGGTGAAAAGGGTGCGAAAGGGAGAGTCTGGGAAGGAAGAACGAGTAAAAGCAGAGGATGGAAGGATGTTAATTGAGATGGATGCAGTAAGGAAGAGATGGGCAGAGTATTTTGAAAGATTGTTAAATGTAGAGGGGGAAAGGGTGGCTGAGATTGTGGCAGATGGAAGGGTGCAAGGAATAAATGTGTTGGGAGAGTTGAATGATTCTTTGATCACGAAGGAGGAAGTGGAGAAGGCAGTAAAGGAGATGAAAACAGGGAAAGCTGCAGGTATGGATGGATGTGCTGTGGAATGCCTGAAAGGTGGTGGAGTGACTATTGTTGAATGTGTGCTTTGAGAAAGGTATGGTGCCAATTGACTGGGCAAGTGCTTGTGTGATCCCGTTGTATAAAGGCAAGGGTGATAAGTATGAATGTACTAGCTTTAGGGGTGTAAGTCTGTTGAGTGTTGTAGGTAAGGTGTATGGTAGAGTGTTAATTATGAGAGTTAGAGAGGGTACAGAGGGAGTGACTGGTGATGAGCAGTGTGGCTTTAGGAGAGGGAGGGGATGCGTTGATCAGGTGTTTGCTGTGAGACAAGTGTGTGAAAAGTATTTAGCGAAAGGCAAGGATGTGTTTTGGGCATTTATGGATTTAGAGAAAGCGTATGATAGATAGCGTTGTGGTGTGGATGTGGATGTGATAGGAAGCGTTATGAGGAACACACTGAGGTGGTTTGGCCATGTGGAGAGGATGGAGGGTGAAAGACTGACGAAGAGAGTGTATGTGAGTGAGGTGGAGGGGGGAAGAGGGAGGGGGAGGCCGAGGATGAGATGGAGGGATGGGGTGGAGAGGTATATGAGAGAGGGGGGTGTGAGTTGGGAGCAGGGCAGTGAAATGGCGGGGGACAGGGCGACTTGGAGGCGATTTGTTTGTGGCCACCCCAAACGGGATTGAGGCGTCTGGCAATAGATAGTATGATAGAATTGATAGGGAGGCTTTGTGGACTGTTTTAAGATTGTATGGACTTGATGGTAGGTTACTAAAACGGGTGAAAAGTTTTTATGTAAATAGTAGAGCGTGTGTAAGAGTGGGAAATGCTGTGAGTGATTGGTTTCCGGTGAGAGTGGGGCTGCGACAGGGATGTGTGATGTCGCCTTGGTTGTTTAATATTTACATGGATGGTGTTGTAAGGGAGGTGAATGCAAGAGTTTTAGGTGGAGGTCTGAGTCTGGTGAATGTTGATGGTGGAGAGTGGAACCTGAAGCAGCTGCTGTTTGCAGATGATACTGCACTGGTGACTGATTCAGAGGAGAGATTGAGACAGTTGGTAGAGGAGTTTGGAAGGGTGTGTGAAAGGAGGAAATTGAAAGTAAATGAGAATAAGAGTAAAGTGATGAAGTGTACGAGGTTGATAGATGGTAGGGGGATGAATATAGTTTTGAATGGTGAGTTGCTTGAGGAGGTAGATTGTTTTAAATATCTAGGGTCACATGTTGCTGTGGATGGAAGAATAGATGCAGAAGTGAAGTTTAGAATAAATGAAGTAGGAAAGGTGCTGGGAGGCATGAAAAAAGTGTTTAAATGTCGTTCGCTTAGAATGGATATAAAGAGAAGTCTGTATGAGGGTGTTGTGGTACCGACTGCATTATATGGGGCTGAAACATGGAATATGGGTGTAGCAGAGAGGAAAAGTTTGAATGTAATGGAGATGAGGTGTCTGAGGAGTATGTGTGGAGTGACGCGTATGGATCTGGTGCGAAATGATGAAGTGCGAAGGAGAACTGGAGTTGTTCGGGAGATGGCTGGTAGAGTTGAGCAGAGGGTGTTGCGATGGTTTGGGCATATGGAGAGAATGGATAATGAGCTATTGGTGAAAAAGATAACTAGATCTGATGTGAGAGGTGTAAGGCTGAGAGGAAGACCACGAATAGGATGGATGGACAGTGTGAAGAGAGCGCTGGATGCGAGAGGGATGTCTGTTGAGCAAGGAAGAGTGGCTGTGCGTGACAGAAATAAGTGGAGAGAAATTGTGAATGAATAAGTGATGACACAGCCCTGAGGGGATATTCTCCCGCATTTGATCTGATCAGCTAGTCAGGTCAGGTGCGGGTAAGGGGATGGGTCTGTTATGATGTGGCAGGGGTAAACCAGTTCAGCTGTTGGGCCCTGCTGCGGATGTCACTGATTGTATTGCCCAGTTGACCCTTGTGCGGTGTGGTGCGGTGAGGATCTGTCCGTTCTCCCCTTTGGGGCTAAGATGCGAATGAATGTGTTTGAATGGATGAGTAAATGAGGAGTGTGTCGTCCTGTCTCGGCTACCTCCCTTTCCTTGGGGGAAGCAGCCTAGGTATATAGATAGATAGATAGAATTTACTAAACTCTTCATTTACTTCTTTTTTTTTTATATTTGTATATCTGGTAATATGTATGGGCATGCATGTTCCATATCATCTATTTCAAAATTAATTTCTTCTGTAAAAACTGATTGGAAGTTTTTATTCAGTACTTCACAAATATCTTTCTCTTGTGCATAGGCGATCCCCTCGTCCGTAATGGACTATATTTTATCTTTAACGTTGGTTTTTCTTCGGATGTAGCTGTAAAATAGGTTAGGCTGATCACTTCTTTTATTTGCAATGTCTTCCTCAAACTGAATTTGAGCCTCCCTCCTTATCCTTGAATGATCATTTCTTGCCTGAGTATAGTTTTTATATGCCATCTCACTATTGTGTCTTCTGTATCTTTTCCACAACAAATCTCTTTTTTTTTTCTTTCTGTGTATCTATCTACCTATTGTCAGACGCCTTAATCGCATAAAGGGAGGCCACAAACAAATTGCCTTTATGTCGCCCTGTCCCCCCTCCATTTCACTGCCCTGTTCCTAGCTCACATCCCCCTGTCTCATATACCTCTGCACTCCATCCCTACATCTCATCCTTGGCCTCCCCCTTCCTCTCCCCCCCTCCATCTCACTCACATACTTTCTCCTCGTCAGTCTCTCGCTCTCCATCCTCTCCCTATGGCCAAACCACTTCACTGTGTTTCTCCTAACGCTTCCTATCACATCCACATCCACACCACAACACTCCTTCACTTCCTCATTTGTCAGTCTGTCTCTACTGTACATGTGACTCCACATGCTCCTCTCAGATAACTCACTTCCACTGCTCTCACGCTTGACTTGTGTCCCTCCAACAAGGTCCAAGCTTCATTCCCAATTGTTAGAGTTGGTATCACAATACTGTCATGCAATAACTCTTTTACTTCCATGCTCACTTCCCTGATTCTTATTACTGCTTTCAAGGAACCAGCAACCTTTCTTCCTTGTTGTACCCTTTCAAGCACTTCAACCTCTAATGTTCCATCTTTACTCATCACACTACCCAAGTACTTAAATGCACTCACATTATCCATTTCCTCCTCATCCATCCTTACTGTACATTCACTGACTTCATTTCTCTTGAGGACAAATAATTTCCTGTAAATCAGGAAATCATTTACTATGCTGGGTGGTAACCTTATAACCAACCAACACGTGTTCTCTACGTGACAACATGTAGTTTGGCGGAGGGTTAGTGCCACTCCCCAGAAAACAACTAACTAATATTATGAACTGAAGCCTCGGACCAGCACTGATGAACAGATGATTTCCTGACCTGAAAATACTAAAAAGAACTTATTAGATTACACCAGATATATTCCCACACACTTAACCCCTTCATACGCGATGACGAGTTTGTCGTCATATGGGTGTGGCTGCGATTATACTCACTGACACTTTTGGCATCATTAAAGCATAAAAACTTTCGTCAGAGGAAACGTTTTTGGCCGATTGGCATAATTTTTGGAGGCATCATAGCTTCCCTGCTCCTTGTCAAAAGTTTTGAGTTGGCAACTGTGGGTCCTGATAACAGCAACAGAGTGGACAGGTTATTCAGTACCAAATGAGATGTCAGTGGGGAAGGTATTGCATGGATTTGTCCCTTTAAATTTCCACCCTTACTCCCGTCCCGGCTGTGCAACACATTTCGCTATACCAGTAGTGCTTGTGTATAGTGTTTGGGCACTGTTGTGATTAGATTTGGTGTTTGCAATAGGATATCTGGTGTTTGTGAAGCAATCCTGGTCGTTATCAACTGTTGGCCCAACGAAGATTATGCTACTGTTTCTAATCAACTACACTGCCTCTACCCTGCACAAATGTGAGTTTTCAGCTATAATAATAGTGACAGTGAATCATGTGAATACAGTGTGCATATCTAGTGTACAAAGAATTGGTGAAATATGTGCAGTAGCTTAGAGGAAGGCAGGAAACTGCCCTACAGTCACGACACGGCATGGGTGCACCATAGTTTTTTTGCATTTTTCTCGAAAACTATGAGGCCTAGGATCACCGTTGTGGGATCAAATGAAAGCCAATGATATTCTGCATAAGTTGATAAAATAAAAACATGACAGTGGCATGAAAAGTTTTTCACTAGAGCTCTCCGAATAAAAAAAATCTGTTGTCTGTCAGAAATGGGTTTTACTTTTTCGTTTATTACTCGAACACCATACCTCGTACCAACCTGGGACCTCCGGCATTCGAAAGCTAATAAAATTCTCTTTCCAATGATGTATATAATGTAGAGATTGAGTTGTAAATATTCGACTTATGATGTTGGGAAGTGAAATGTATGTTCTTGAATGTTTATTCACACGGCCCTAACGTATGTATAGCGTGTTTTTTTTTTTGTGTGTGTGTGTTTTTTTTTTTTTGCTTATCGTGTAGAACAAACATCGATGAATAGGAATATGTGGGATTTGTGGCAAAATAAATATGTTTGGGTGGTGAAAATAAGCCGAAAATACACATATTTGGAGCACGCGGTGGGCAGGAGGGAGGGGAGAAAAGCAGGCGCGTCATGTCCCACAAAACTTATTAACTTATTTGTGAGCGAAAGGGTTTGAAACCAACTCTCTCAGCATCATCGGAAAATACTGCTGCACTACTCACGCAACATTAGACTGTTACATCTTGCACAGCCGACTGTTATGCTAATCTACCTTATAAAAAATCGTTTGACACCATAAATATTCCCTCACATTTTCTAAAACCAACTCTCTCAGCATCATCGGAAAATACTGCTTCGCTACTCACGCAACCTTAGACCGTTACTTCTTGCACTGCCAGCTGTTACACTAACTTGCCTTAAGTATAAGAAAATTATTTCCTCGGCATACGGAAAAAATGTTGGGAAATTTTGGTTGTCTATGAAATGAAAATCATTGAGGATTTTTATGTATTTTCCAAATTGGTGTTTATCTTGCTTGTAACATTAACCCGCGCCGTCCCGAGGACGTACTTCCACGTCCTCACGTTTTGTCACAGCTAATCCCGAGGACGTACTTCAACGTCCTGCAATTGCAAGGTTCATAATTTCCACAATTTTCAATTTTCGCGAGTCATTTTTGGTACGTATACACGGGACACCTGCCTCAACAAGATGCCAGGCAGAGACAATGCCTTACCCAGCATGACCTCCTCCCCCCCCTGCATGCCCTTTTCTCAGCAATTCACCTGTTATCAGTGACCTGGCCAGTATAGCCATGTCATGCCACGGTACGAAATTCAGGGCCAGAGTGATTCCCCAATCAATGACAATGTGGAGGACAAACTTTACATAGCATTAGAGGAAGAAACAGTTAGAAATGATGATCAGGTAATGTGGCAAAAAAAGGTCAGGTATTAGTGAGTGAAACAATGCTTATAATGCCTATATTACTGCTTGAAAACCAATATACTTTTGTAGTACATATAAATTCGTAACAGTAAATAAATAAATACCGTTTATGAGTGGTGTGAAATAGTTATCCTCCCATAGAACTCGTTTTCTTTGGTGCCAGCCTGATAGAAAACCCAGTAAAGTAAGGAGGCTCTCCTACCTGTAATGAGTATTTTAAACCTCAGGTGAGCGATTTCTCTATGAATTTTCGATGTTTCTCACCAAAAGCGAAAGTTTTAGCAAAAAAAAAAAAGGTCGAAAATTGCCCGGGATTGGGAGGTACCAGTGGTCGAAAAGTGGCCGGGACGGGGCGGGTTAAAATCGGCTGAGATATCCAAAAAAGTTCGTTACTGTACATCAGAGTTTTCCTCCCGACCCTTGCCACCATTTCTTGGTGATGCAATAAATCTTTTGCTCGGGTACAAATGTCAGGGGTCCAAACTGTGACTAAATTTGGTGTTCTCACTCACACCACTAGCTCAAACAACTATCAAATCAAGCACATATCCAGTTTTGCAGTTGCAAAGGACAAAGAATTTTAATCCAAAGTGGTGATGCTTGGATGGCACATACTGAATAAATGCCAAACGGCCCTGGAATAACACCAGCGACTCGTCAATAACCATTTTCTGAAATGGATGGAAAACCCTGGAAAATGACTCCTTGAACATGGTCAGGATGGGTCTAATTTTCCATAACCTGTCATTTGGTGCAGGCCCATAATTTCTTTTGAAATGAATGAACTGTAAGATTGCCAGGTACGTTACTGAAGACAGGTGTGCCCACGAGCTCGTCAGCCAACCAATAGAGGCATGGAGCGCATGTTTTCTGAGGTGAGCCATCAACATGGTCAGGGCTAGCGAAACAAACAACTCCCCCACCTCCACAGGTATCCGGTCCCTCATGTGCTTGCCTTTACTTGCAGCCATGTCTAGCCACCGCACACTCAAAGCCTGGTGGAAATTAATTTCCTGCACCAGGAATTGCATTATGGGAGTGGTAAATATTGCTCTAAAAATACTACTTATAATCCAGGGCCTAGGGAAAAGCTGATCCTCCTGAACACCTGCCCCTTCCTCATCAAAAACAGGCACAGAGGACTCAAATCCTGCTCCTCCTCCCACACAAGGTATCAACTCCGCCAACACCCAATAGAGTAGGCCATTTTCCATGGCCAGCACGTCTTTTTTGAGTACGTTCACGCCCATGGGCAGGGACTGGGAGTGGGGGGGGAAAGAGAGGGAGAGGTGGGGGAGTATGAGGGTGATGACTCACCTGATGCTCGGCTTCCCTGGGGAGACTCTGCCTGCTAAGTCACACAATGTGGGGCCCGTTTGGAAAATTCCACTCCTAAAGGGCCCAGTTATGGTGATTTGGCCCATGATGTAGTAGGCTGAGGTGATGCTGGACCTTCAAGGGTGAGACAGCGGTGAGCTCGCTGTGAGAGTGGTGGTGAGATGGCTCGTCTGCTATTTCCCAGATGACCACCAATTCCACGCTCACCTGTCCAATGTGGTGGGTCATCGTTGTTCTGGTCTTCGAGTGTCTGAGCACGGTACTTTTTTTTGCAAACTGCAGCTTATTTTGCTTTATTCGTGCAGTAAGAAGCGGTTTCTGGGCAGCTTGTAGGCAGGGTAGGCTAAGGTGGCATTGCAAATTTTCCCGTATAATGTGAAGGGCAACAGCGCCGAGCAATTCTGAGTACATTCTCTTCAGCTCATTTGATGATAAGGGGGGATTCTTGAGGACAGTCCTTCATGGAATTGCATTGGTCTTTGGAGAGTTAATCCTAGGCCGTCCTTGGCGAGGTTTAGTGGAAGGAACAATGGTGGGGGGCAAATGGCAACTTACAATTAACACTCGCAGGACGGTTGATTTGGAACGCCGTACTTGCCTAGAAATCTCCATAATAGTGACTTCTTAATCCTTTGGAGCTATTATACAAGCGCTCTCCTCCACTGACGTGGTTTTGCCGACCACGCTGGGTGACCCAGTGGGCACTAGGGCGAAAAAAGAAAAAAAAAAAAAAAAAACACTTTTGCCGTCAGCCTGAGGGGCGGGAAGTCGAGGAGCTAGAAATGATGCCCTCTCATTTCCACAGTTCAACTTACACTGATTCCGTAATGGGTTGCGTGGCCTGGAGTGTTTATTTTACTCATGAGGAGCTTTAACCATCATCAGCTCTACGATTATGGCGTCACTTGTGTCACGAATCAATTCGCAACATTTCCCTTTTGTGGGAAGCCACGAACTATTAGTGGAAAACTCACTGTGTATCGCTCAGTTAACCGTTTCTCTCTCCATTTCGGAGTATACTTTTCAAAACATTCGTCACCGTTTTCAAAAGTGACCGATTTAATGCACGTCACTAAGTGCTGTACTGAGCGATACTATTGTTTTCTTTATTGTTCGCCCCTGCTTGCACTTGACCGTTAAAAATGCGGCCTACTGCTTCCCCTTTTGTTCCCACGACTTACTCAGTCTAGTGTTTGTTGTGACGGAGGAAGGTCCTGTGCTCTAGAAGTGTGAGAGGTCGCTAGCACCCAAGCTCCACTGAGACAGTTAATCCAGTCCTCCCACCCCCCGGGTGATACATAGCATTCATCGACCGGTATTTCCTTTTGTATAATCCTAGTTTTAAGAGTTTAGTTAAGGTGTTTTTTCCTAGGCGTAAGTATTTAGCTTTTGTGTGAGTGAGTGAGTGTGTCTCATTAATTTGATTTGAATTGAAACGTTAAATTTATTTTTGTAATCAATAAATTTAACAGTTCTTTTTCTTGAGCTTAATGTAAAGTAAAATCTTGTTTCATTTCTCCAAATTAAGCTTATTTTCCCCATAGCTCCTAGCTTGCATAGACGTTTTACTATTCATAACTGGTACTTAGACCAATCTTGTTGTATTAACTTAAAATCCGTTGTGCCAGATAGGAGTTAAAGCATCAGCAAGAACCTGATATTATTATTAGTATTAGTTATTTATTGTCAGGGGTGAAGTAACTTTCTCCAGAGGCTAACAGTACTAATTCAGCATTTGTGAGTAATTAGTCTCTGCTGTGTACTGTTGAGAAAGTTTTTAAATTCTCGTTCTCAGAGAATTGTGCACAAGCCAGCGTAAAGTAATCGTTGCTTGATGTTGCAAGACAATCATTGTCTCTGCTCTTCAATATTATTGAATATTAATATCAATTTAAATAACATTTAAGCATCTATTTCAAAATTACAGTGAAATTATAAAAACCCCGTGACAATTGGCGACCTCATTCCAGGATATTAACTCCTAGCTCTAAAGCTATTCACGAGATAGTGCTCACTCATTCATATTTAGGTATTTTATCATTAAAGTTTATAGGCACCAGCTTACTGGTGTTTACCCTTAATTTAGCAAGTGAATTTTTGCTTTATTAATCTATAGAGTACTTAACTCTAGTTTATTCTTGGTAACGCCAGACGATTTTATTCGCTCCTGGGAAGTCGCCGTACCCATTGTGTTTATTATTGAGTCTTCCCAGTCATTTACATTTTTGATTTATTCTTTGCCAGTTAACTAGATAAGACTGGTCACTAGCTTGTGTCTGTATTCTTTACTTGTGTTTATTAGTATTCGTCGCTAAGCAGTCAGTACTCAATTTCGGTTTGCTTAATAAATTAGCGCCATGGCTACTACTGTATTTTTACAGGAAGCCAAAGAAATGGGTCTTTCAATCAACCGAAATTAAAGAGTATATACTCTCACAGCATAATCAGGAGCAGCAGCGCGAGAATGATGCCCGTGAAGAGCGTAAGATTCAGCGCGAATACGAGCGAGAACAGCGCGAACAACGTGAAAGAGAGTGTGCATATGTACAAGAGCAGCGTGAAAAGGAGCGCGAGTACGAGCAAAAACAGCGCGAACTCGACTTAGAACACGTGCGAGAACAACGTGAATATGAACGTGCCGAACTTGAGGCACGAGAAAAACATGAACTTGAAGTGCTGAAGCTCAAGCGAGATTCCTTGGCTTCAGACTCATCTGGTGCAGTTGGTCCAAGCTCCACGAGCGTTTCCCCTGCACATGTCCTGGCGACCCCACGCATCAAGCTTCCTTCATACAAGGAAACTGAGCGAATCGAGCCGTACATAGCTCGTTTTGAGGACATGGCAGACATGTATCAACTGGATGAGGCAGCTAAGTGGCTTCAGTTTCTTAGCCTATTTGAGGACCCTGCCCTCGATATTCTCCACAGAATTCGTGGAGACAATCTCACATATGAGATGATGAAAGCTGCGCTCATTAAGGCGTATGGTCTCACAGTAGACGACGCCAAAGTTCAGTTCATGCGAGCTCGTCTCCAAGACAAGGAGACAGCTGTTCAGTTCCTTGATCGTCTCACAGCTTACTTAAATGAGTGGATGGAGAAAGATGAAACTCCTTCCACGCGTGAGGGGATAATTGACCTTATGCTGCGTACACAGCTAGAGAGGTCGTGGCCTGCTGAGCTCATAGCACAGCTTAAGATCTGCCAGGTGAAAGATGCCAGCCAAATGGCAGAGAAGGCTGATGCATTCTTTACTGCATACGGGTATCAAGCTCGTAAGCAAAACACCTGGAGCAGAAAAGATACTGCCAAGTCTGGGAAGCCGTCTCAGACTGAATCCCAGCACCAAGGCCATTCTCAGAGTAATGGCCAAGGTCCAAAACTGCAGTGGAAGGACCAGGGGCAAACTACTCAGAAACCTGAGTGGAAGAGGTACAACAAGTACCCTAACCAGCAGCAGTATCAGCCACGCAACCGACCGTCGGGACAAACTTTTTCACCACCAGCTCAAAAGAGGCAGGAAGCGAATGCAGCCTTCATTCCTCAGCAGCAGCACGGTGGTCACGTCCCTACCAGTGTGGGTACTTCCCCACAGTTCACTAGTCCCACAGTGACAGTGAACCCCCCTCCACAGATGGCCAATGTTCCATCTTCCCAAAATAATCCTCAAGGCACAATGTTTGCCGCATCAATTCAGCAGCCTCATGAGTGGCTAGCTGCTTCCTCCACAGGCCCTCCCACAGGTGACAGTACCTTCCTTGTTCAGCCAGGGTTTGTGGGAGGCATTCCTGTGAAGGTCCTGAGAGACAATGGTTCCTCAGGTTGCTCTGTCAAGCAGAGTCTAGTTCGGCCTGAGCAGTAAACAGGTCGACAGATCCATGCAAGCCTTATTGATGGATCAGTGAGATTGTTCCCTGAGGCATGTATCCAGGTGGCGTCTCCATTTTATACTGGTACGACACTTGCAGTTGTCATGCCAGAACCTTTATTTGACCTCATCATTGGAAATATTAATGGAGTCAAGGATAGTTGCTCTGATGACGCTACTCAGACTTCGGCTGCTGCGGTAACACGAGCCATGGCTGAGGCTCCAGACTGTGTCACCCCAGTGATCATTGAATCGCCGCAAGATCTGATGTGTAGTCAACTTGTTGTACAAGAACAACATTCTGACCCGACACTTGCTACCGTGCGGAACAAACAATAGGGTCGAGTGATAAAGTATTCACGGGGAGGTCGAGCCAAGTTCCTTCGCAAACAAGGATGGCTCTACCGTGAGTCACGAACACCCGAGGGCGAGGTTCGACTGCAGTTTGTCATTCCCGCCAAGTACCGCCTAGCAGTGTTACGATGGGGTCATTGTTCAGCCTCAGGAGGTCACATGGGCAAAAGGAAGACCCAGGGCCATATCCGAGCTGACTTTTTCTGGCCAGGGATGGGACGAGACATAGGTAGTTTTGTCCGTTCCTGCAGTGTGTGTCAAAGTAACACCACTGATCAGGGACATGTCCTTCCTGTGCCGTTTATAACCACACCTGTAATCTCTGAGTCAGTTGAGAGACAGGGTAGTGGTGAAGTGGGTGCAGACCTGACGTCTTGCCCATTGGCCCCACAGGACACATTATGTCCAGGGCCTGTACATACATATTAAGTACTGTAGGTTAAGGGGGAAGTGAGAACTCCGCAAAGGCGACTTGAGGCTATGGAAGACCCGAGTTTGCACAAGGATTCTCAGCTCCCCGATACTAATATAAGTACTATAGGTTAAGTGGGAAGTTTGAGAGAACTCCGCAGAGGCGACTCGAGGCTATGGAAGACCCGAGTTTGCACAAGGATTCTCAGCTTCCCGATATTAATATAAGAACTGTAGGTTAAGGCACAGGTTGAGGACCCGTGTGCAGTTCGAGGCTATGGAAAACCCGAGTTTGCACAAGGATTCTCAACTTGCTGACACTAATCGTGTGCTAAAATTAATGGCGACCTCGAGTGTATTTTTCGTAGCATGTACTGATTGCTAGGCAGAGAGAGTAATTGTAACGAAATAAGAATTTTGTCTCATTGACACTTTTGATGCTCCACCTTAATTGGTTTTGCAGGTTCAGCAATGGGTGTAGCAGTTTTGCTGTGTGGCCCAGCTGATCGTCTGCCGCACGCTGCCGCCTCTTCTCCTCTGCCTTCGTCGTCGTCATATTATTTACTGTGTCATTTTACACGTAGGTACAGTTACACTACAACTGTCACACCTACACCGTGTATTACATACACCACGCTACACAACAATTAGTTGTCAGTGTAAATGTAGCGAATTTTCGCTCAGTTGACCTGAGTACAGGATTTTCACCGTCGTCATGGAGTTTTTCCCTCAAGCTTGCTTCTATTAACGTAAATACGAGGTTTTTTCGCTCACTGGCGACTGCAACTTTCTCCTGTAGCAGGATAGCACACACACCACAGTGTGAATCTTGTGTGAATGACTTAGGATGTGTACATATATATATATATCCACAAATTTTTTCCCATAAGGAAAAAATTTAATTTTGTAGGGGCGTAATGTCACGAATCAATTCGCGACATTTCCCTTTTGTGAGAAGCCACGAACTATTAGTGGAAAACTCACTGTGTATCGCTCAGTTAACCGTTTCTCTCTCCATTTCGGAGTATACTTTTCAAAACATTCGTCACCATTTTCAAAAGTGACCGATTTAATGCACGTCACTAAGTGCTGTACTGAGCGATACTATTGTTTTCTTTATTGTTCGCCCCTGCTTGCACTTGACCGTTAAAAATGCGGCCTACTGCTTCCCCTTTTGTTCCCACGACTTACTCAGTCTAGTGTTTGTTGTGACGGAGGAAGGTCCTGTGCTCTAGAAGTGTGAGAGGTCGCTAGCACCCAAGCTCCACTGAGACAGTTAATCCAGTCCTCCCACCCCCCGGGTGATACATAGCATTCATCGACCGGTATTTCCTTTTTGTATAATCCTAGTTTTAAGAGTTTAGTTAAGGTGTTTTTTCCTAGGCGTAAGTATTTAGCTTTTGTGTGAGTGAGTGAGTGCGTCTCATTAATTTGATTTGAATTGTAACGTTAAATTTATTTTTTGTAATCAATAAATGTAACAGTTCTTTTTCTTGAGCTTAATGTAAAGTAAAATCTTGTTTCATTTCTCCAAATTAAGCTTATTTTCCACATAGCTCCTAGCTTGCATAGACGTTTTACTATTCATAACTGGTACTTAGACCAGTCTTGTTGTATTAACTTAAAATCCGTTGTGCCAGATAGGAGTTAAAGCATCAGCAAGAACCTGATATTATTATTAGTATTAGTTATTTATTGTCAGGGGTGAAGTAACTTTCTCCAGAGGCTAACAGTACTAATTCAGCATTTGTGAGTAATTAGTCTCTGCTGTGTACTGTTGAGAAAGTTTTTAAATTCTCGTTCTCAGAGAATTGTGCACAAGCCAGCGTAAAGTAATCGTTGCTTGATGTAGCAAGACAATCATTGTCTCTGCTCTTCAATATTATTGAATATTAATATCAATTTAAATAACATTTAACCATTTATTTTTAAAAACTCCGCGATATTTTAAAAACCCCGTGACAACTTGTATATATAAACAAAATCACACTGCAACAACGACATTCTCAAACACCACGAAACATGTTGTAAAAGAGCCATGAAATAAAATTTTGGCAAGGAGTTCCAGCACTTAGACTTTTATAATTAATGACCGATGATTCCTTTTTCTAATTTTTTTTTTTTTTTTTTTTTTTTTTTTTTTTTGCATGAAGCAAGTCAGAATAAATCAGGAGTTTATTACAGTTTAGCATCATGTGCAGGGTTTAAATCATTCTTCACCAACAGTAAAACCTTGGCGGATCTTACGTATGGTGCCCAAGGGCAGTACAGTGCTATTAGGATTTCTCCACAGGAAGTTTCACTGCCTCCTGGGAGATATAATCTCTTTCTTACTAGTCCCAGATAATCTCATTAAGCTGTCATGATTCAAAACTCGTATCATACGAGTTCATACTTTCACGCATTACCATCTCTCTTTTATTACTGTGTTGCATTAAACCTCATTATTAACTTTTCCCTCCACCAATCTGTTTCTTTCTTCTTTGGAAGCATTTCTTCCCATAATACTTTCTGCTTCCTTCCTCCTTAGAACCTTCTCTCTCCTTCCTACTTAGAGCATTCTCTCTCCCTCCCTCCTTCCTTCCTTCCTGCTTAAAACCATCTCTCTCCTTTCTTCCTTCCTACTTAGAACCTTCTCTCTCCCTCCTTCTTACTTAGAACCTACTCCCTCCTTTCTTCCTTCCTTCATACTTACAACCTTCTCCCTCCTTCCTTCCTCCCCACTTAGACCTTTCTCTCTCCTTCCTTCCTTCCCCCCTACTTAAAACTTTCTCCCTCCATTCTTCCTTCGTACTTAGAACCTTTTCTCTCCTTCCTTTCTTCCTAGTTAGAACCTTCTCTCTCCTTCCTTCCTTCTTAGTTTGAACCTTGTCCCTCCTCCTCTCCTACTTAGAACCTTCTCCCTCCTTCCTACTTAGAACCTTCTCCCTCCTTCCTACTTAGAACCTTCTTCCTTCTTGAATCGTGCTAGGTCTGTTCTTCGCTCTGCTAAAAAAAAATTCATCCGTACTAAATGCTCTCAACTCTCCAACTCGAATTCTTCCCGCTCCTTCTGGTACCTTGACAAAAACCTTTCTAACAACTTTAACTCATCATCCTTCCGTCCTCTTTTCTACTCTGATGGCTATGTAGCTATTTCTTCTACTGATAAAGCATATCTCTTCGCTCAGACTTTCTCCTCCAGTTCCACCTTAGACGATTCCGGTGCTGTTCCTCCATCACTTCCCCCCTCTGACATCCTCATGGCTGACATTAAAATTTCTTCAGCTGATCTATTTTCTGCCATCACTGGCCTCAATACCAACAAGGCATATGGGCCTGATGAAGTCCCTCCTGTTGTTCTCAAGAATTGTGCTTCTGTGCTTACACCCTGCCTAGGTAAACTCTTTCGCCTTTGTCAGTCAACTTGTACCTTTCCTTCTTGCTGGAAGTTTGCTCTCATTCAGCCAGTCCCAAAGAAGGGTGACCACCCCCAACCCTCCAATTATTGTCCAATTGCTTTACCGTCCTTTATTTCAAAAGTTTTTGAGTCAATTCTCAATAGAAAAATTTTAAGGCATCTTTCCTATCACAACCTTCTTTCTGATCGTCAGTACGGGTTCCGTCAGGGACGCTCCACTGGCGATCTTCTTACCTACCTTTCAGACTCCTGGTCATCCTCCTTTCGGGACTTTGGAGAAAGCTTTGCCATTGCACTTGACATCTCAAAGGCTTTCGATCGAGTCTGACATAAATCTTTAATTTCCAAACTGTCCTCTTACGGTTTCTATCCTTCTATTTGTGCCTTCATCGCTAGCTTCCTTTCTGGTCGTTCTATAGCCGCTGTTGTAGACGGCCATCGTTTTTCTCCTAGATCTATCAACAGTGGTGTTCCTCAGGGTTCTGTCCTATCACCAACTCTCTTCCTTTTATTCATCAGTGACCTTCCCTATCCACTCATACGCTGATGACTCCACCCTTCACCTTTCCATTCGATTCTCGCAACGCCCATCTCAGCAGTTACTTCAACAGGCAAGGGATGAGGCTATGGCACACCTAATGTCTGACTTGGCTTGTATCTCTGACTGGGGTAAAAATAATCTGGTTGTTTTTAATGCATCTAAGACTCAGTTCTTCCACCTATCAACCCGACAAAATCTGCCACAGGTATACCCACTACTGTTTAATAATACTCAACTTAATCCTGCATCATCCTTGAACATGTTTGGGGTTTCATTTACTCGGGAATTATCTTGGAAAGATCATATTACATCTCTTGTAAAATCTGCTTCCAAGAGATTAGGTGTGCTAAGCCGACTCCGTTCTTTCTTTGCCCCTGCACAATTGTTGACTCTATGCAGGGGTTTTATCCGTTCCTATGTGAAGTACAACTCTCATGTGTGAGGAGGCTACCCACATACAGCTCTTCTGAATAGGGTGGAGTCAAAGGCTTTTCGTCTCATTAACTCTCCTCCTCTTACTGACTCCCTTCAACCTCTGTCTCTTCGCCGCACTGTTGCATCTTTATCTCTTTTCTATCGTTACTTTAATGGTCGCTGCTCCTCTGAACTGTCTGCATGCATTCCTCCACCTCTAAGACGGGCGCGTAGCACCCGTCTAGCAGCAAACTCTCATCCCTTTTCTGTCCAACTCTCTAATGCAAAAGTTAACCGTTACTCCCAGTCCTACATTAATTTCAACAGGTCAACTCTGGAACTGTCTCCCTCTATCTGTATTTCCTGCTGCCTATGATCTCCAGTCTTTCAAACGCAGTGTGTCCAGGCATCTCGAAATTATCGGATCTTGAATTTGGCTCTGTATTGTATTTTGTTCTTCTCTTGGAGAGAACTGTTATTGCGGTCCCGTGGCCTTTGGTTCCTTCTTCCTCGCATAAAAAAAAAATACTTCATACCTTCTCCCTCCTCCTTCCTCCTTACAACCTTCTCTCTACTTCCTTCCTACGTCATACCTTCTTCCTGCTTTCCTCTTTTACAGTACTGTACTTTCTGAGAGGAGACTCACTATGTAAACTGGGAGGCGAACAGATATTTTATCAGCTATGTAATTAGCACACATAAGCATGATTGTTTATGCTGCTATGAACATGTGCTTAGTGTTAGTAAAATTGCCCTAAATAAAGCAAATGACGAGAGTGGGACTGGAAGGGTGGTGTTTTGTACGGGAGAGATTTCACTTTATTGAACAAAAACTATAATTACAGTTTGCTTATGCCATTAAACATGGATGAGCAAACTCAGTCAGGGACGTAACTGAATTAAATATTCCACAAGCAATTGCCGGAGCAATCCATTCAACGAATAAACAATTAATTTCTAATTAGAGCTCAATTACCAGCACTACTCAATTGTTCCTTTGACACACACACACACACACACACACACACACACACACACACACACACACACACACACACACACACACACACACACACACACACACACACTCCTCCACCTGTCTATCTGTCCCTAAATCTATGTACTTACTTATAGTATTTGTCAGTTTATTTAAAAGTATATATAATTATCAATCTATCTGTCAGTCATGCCACTCAACCAGTCAAACTCTCTCTCTCTCTCTCTCTCTCTCTCTCTCTCTCTATATATATATATATATATATATATATATATATATATATACCTAGGCTGCTTCCCCAAAGGAAAGGGAGGTAGCCGAGACGGGACGACACACTCCCCATTTACTCATCCATTCAAACACATTCATTCGTATCTTAGCCCCAAAGGGGAGAACGGACAGATCCTCACCGCACCACACCGCACAAGGGTCAACTGCGCAATGCAATCAGTTACATCCGCAGCAGGGCCCGACAGCAGAACTGGTTTACCCCTGCCACATCATAACAGACCCATCCCCTTACCCGCAGCTTACCTGACTAGCTGATTATATATATATATATATATATATATATATATATATATATATATATATATATATATATATATATATATATGAATGTATATATATGAATGTATGTATGTATATTACCCCGGGACGTGTCAGTCACCAACACCTTCCTCCTATTCATAATTCCCCATCCTATTTCTCCAACTAGTTTTTGGCCGATCTCTCGTTCTTCCATCCATATTGCTTTCATTAACTTTTTGGTCAGTGTCTCGGTGTCCCTTCAGTGCAGATGGCAGGGGTGTATCTTGTGGTTACCGAGTACACCACAAATAATTACCGTATCTAATTTGCACAATACATGACAAAGTGACCAGCATTCAGCATCAGCGATATTTAATTTTTTTCCACGATGCAGTTTGTGTTTTAATTTAGTAAACATTCCTGTCGTAACCACATCCTTAGATGGATAAAATAGCCCTTATTTGCACTTCTCTACTTCAAATTATCTGAACACAGGGTAGTGATGTTAATGGTGAATAATGAAGTAATAACATATACTGGAGAGATAATGATCCTCTTACCTATTGTTAAGTGCGGACAGGTGATGTCACTGATAAAAATCAGTGGGAGTTTAAAAAAAAAAAAAAGTCATAACGAAAAGTGCATCTTTATGAAAAAGCCTCATGAAGGTCCACCTCGACTTTGGCTGCAGCTTCCACAACAGAAGTTCCATTTTCAGTGTAGCCAGCCTCACACCCAACTGTTAGGAACTGGTGATGTAACGGATGTCTGACACACCCACCATTTTTTTCCCCCCGTGTGTGTGTGTGTGTGTGTGTGTGTGTGTGTGTGTGTGTGTGTGTGTGTGTGTGTGTGTGTGTGTGTGTGTAAAAATCAGTCTTTATCTTATGTTAACCACACTTATGGAGTGGATAGGCCATGGGCAAACCTATTGCTTTTGAAAGTAATAAATCAAAGGTTAATGTGACGAGATTAAATTAAACGTTGACCTAGAAAACGTTGCACAAACAGTTTCTGTTAAGATCAACTCTGAGGGAAGGTTAAAGGTAAAACGGGAACGGAGTGATTCTGTCTTGAGAACATACAGTTTTCAAAATTAGCATATATTTAATGACATGGGCGAAATTCAGCTGGAGATTGTGATTATTAACAAAATAATTTATGCCAACCTGACGGAAGGGTAGATGGCCAGACAGTCGCTAAACCTACATTTTATTACAGCATAAAGTGAAGGTCAAGGTCACAGGGAAAGTAAACTTGCACAGTATTTATCCTATTTGAATCAAACTTTGTGGAAGGTTCAATGTACGGCAAGAATCAGTTTTGATAACGGAAAAAAAAGCAGGGTAGAGTCAAAGGTCGACCTTTACTTGTGATTGTAAACAAAAGAACTCAAACATTTTCCATCCGATTATAGTCAAACTTGGTGGAACGTTTGAGAATCCGCCAAGGAGATGACCTCCTGCTTCTGAGAACAATGCGTCATTGGTAAGGCCTCCTGCTTCTGAGAACAATGCGTCATTGGTAAGGCCATATGTTAAGGACAACTAAAGCAGTTCTATCCGAGTTAGACCAACCGTTGTAGGAAAAGAATAAAAAGAATTTGACTCTGAGAACACACAACCAATGGCCAAAGTCACAGTGAATGACGAAATTCCCAGGAAACAGACAAGGTCATTAGCGAAAGGATTCAGTTTTGAGAACAAATCATCCATAGACTAAATCACAGGGCAAGGTTTAAGTTGGACCCACATATTGATGTGTGAAGAGGTACCTAAAACACTTTTGATTTAATCTGCATCACACATGGTGGTTCGGTGGAAGTTAACCCACGAGGCTGACCTAGTACTTTTCCAGTACATTAAGTCAGAGGTCAGAGTCACATGTCAGTGTCAGTTTAAACAGTTTTTAATCGGATTTAAAAAAAAAAGTGGAATGATTCACGTTAAAACAAGGAAAAGCAATACGATTTTGAGAACTGTCAGTCCAAAGTCAAAGTCACAGTGAAATGTCAAATTCCAAGGTCAATGGGCAAAGCCAGTTCAAAGAGTGTTAATCTGATTTAAACCAAAGTTTGAGGAAGGGTTAAGGGTTGCACAAGAATGGTGTGATTCATTTTCTAGAGCTATCTATGGGAGGTCAGTGTTATATAAAAAAACAAAAACAAACATTCGGCCCTTAGACCATCTGGTGGGTACATGTTAAACACTCTGGTTGCTCCTTTGTTTCCTGGATGTTGCGGTTCATATTGCCTAAAGCAGAAATGGACTAGATGTACTGCACACCTTTGCATACGCTTATTCTCTGATTTATTATCATAATATTTATTTATATATGTAAAGAAGGATACGTGTAGTTTGTTCTTAGTTTGCTGTTCAGTATAACTGATAAAATTAATATTGCCATTGCATTCAAATGTCCGTACAATACTGAGATAGTTAAACCTGGACAAGTTGTTGAGTATTTAACATATTTAGGGAGAAAATCTGAATACAGATTTAAAAAGCTACATGTATATATTCATTTAAATAATTATTTATTTATTTATTTATCAATTAATTTATTCATTTACATATAACCAGACCATAGACAGGACATTACTCTGGAAGGCTTCATATGGTTAGGTAGGTAAACAAACAAAGGAGTAAGAAAACAGGATTTGGGTATGAGGGATTCACTTACTTCCTTAATGACGGCGGATAGGTGGTTGTGGTGGGGGATTCATTTAATTCCTTAATGACGGCATGTAGGTGGTTGTGGTGGGGGATTCATCTAATTCCTTAATGACGGCGGATAGGTGGTTGTGGTGGGGGATTCATCTAATTCCTTAATGACGGCATGTAGGTGGTTGTGGTGGGGGATTCATCTAATTCCTTAATGACGGCGGGTAGGTGGTTGTGGTGGGGGATTCATTTAATTCCTTAATGACGGCATGTAGGTGGTTGTGGTGGGGGATTCATTTAATTCCTTAATGACGGCATGTAGGGGCTTGTGGTGGGGGATCATCTAATTCTTTAATGATGGAGGGTGGGGGGTTGTGGTGGGGGATTCATCTAATTCTTCAATGATGGGGGGTGGGGGGTTGTGGTGGGGGATTCATCTAATTCTTTAATGATGGAGGGGAGGGGGTTGTGGTAGAGGATTCATCAAAGTCTTTAATGACGGAGGGTAGGGGGTTGTGGTGGGGGATTCATCTAATTCTTTAATGATGGAGGGGAGGGGGTTGTGGTAGAGGATTCATCAGTCTTTAATGACGGAGGGTAGGGGGTTGTGGTGGGGAAATCATCTAATTCTTTAATGACGGAGGGGAGAGGATTGTGGTGGGGGAATCATCTAATTCTTAATGAACCAGAGACTCTTCATCCTGCCTACATGCCAAGCTTCATTATAATCCATCCAGACATCAAAGGGCCAAAGGGAAGTTTGATGATAGATTAACAGACATATGGCAGACGACGGATATCCACATTTCAGTTTTTGACCAATAGTCCTTGGGCAACTATGTACAGTACATGGCTAGATTCAATATAATTCACCCATTCTTTTTGAGCAACCTTGATGAGAGCCAGATGGACAGACAGACAGACAACAGCGATGCTGACATTTTTTATACGGTAGGTTACCACTCTTCCTAACATCCGTAAAGGAATTAATAAACATGACAGTGAACACAGATATTAAGTAAGTGGGTGAGAAACAAAGATACAATCTTCAGTTATCAGTCGTGACAAACGGGCGTTATCAAATACACTCATATTGTACGTTGCATTGCAGATCCTAAGAGGTAATCATCTGATACTGAAGGAGCTGGTGGACAAGATGGATACCAGTTACCACACTATAAAAGGCTGAATTACAACCTTTAATAGCTATGTCCGACGACATTAGTATTTTGTAGATATCTGCTGTAATGACGCTTCTGTTTTGTCATTAGACATTGTTATAGCTAACTGTGAGGAGACTGAATGATTGACTGGATAGGCAGTTTAATTACTATTCGATGCACACTCGAAAGGGAAAAACTGTATATATATATATATATATATATATATATATATATATATATATATATATATATATATATATATATATATATATATATATATATATATATGTATATATATATATATATATATATATATATGTATATATATATATATATATATATATATATATATATATATATATATATATATATATATATATATATATATATATATATATAACTTATAGTTGTGAGAGCTTTTTGTTTCATCTTACATTTGATTGTCTATAATTATACCCATACAAAATTCCAATCCATTTTGAAAACAGAGTAGTCTCCTGCCTTGTCAGATCTCCTGGTCGTGGCAATGGCTTCTTTCCCCTTGGCAAATATCGTTGTTTTTGCGGTATCGTTGATCACTTTTGCCTTTATCTATGGCTTTAAAAACCTGTGCATTTTTTTGGCTAAGTTTTTGGTGAGAGAGGGATTTGGGTCTACGTCTCCTTCTAACCCATTGTGTTGTCCATTTAGCGGTCCTGACCTTTTTCTGGGCCTTATTTACACCTGGGCAAATATTCAGCACTTTAGCTAAAAAGATAGTGCAAAATGGACAAGCTCCACCAAAAAGTGAATTACTATACTTCTTGTCCCAGAGTCAGGAGGTTATTTCGGGGCTGATATTGAGCAATGAAATGCCATTGCATCATTGGTCCAATTCTCAACCTTTACAGAGCAACAATAACTGGTGATATGGACGAAAATGTCTCCCTCATAATTAACTTATAACATCATCAGTAACTGGAGCTTCGTAACAGCTAAGCATTGAACTCAAGATGATAATCATTTTTTTTAATGAAACAACTTGATCTTATGAAATATGTAAATAAATAAATAAGTCACTAGGCACCTTGTACAGATCATTGCTACATTCAGATTATTGTATGCAGCTTACGAGAAACCTCGTAATTGCTGTTGCTGTTAGACCCTGGGCTCATCTGGACGTGAACCTGCTGGACTGCAGGCTGAACTTGTCCTTCTGCAGTCCACCACCCTCCTTTTGGGAACTAGGGAGGAAAATGGAGGAGGTGTGTATAACCTGGCGTTGTAGCCATCTGGTTATATCGCTGCGGCCACACGAAGGCATCCCTCTCCAACACAGACTACTGATATATTACCATTATGTAACTCCTAGGAGGGGTCTTCTCTCTAAAGTAAGTTGCACATAATTAACCTATTCAGTAGCCGGAGGGAGTTACATTATGTCATTAGAATAAATTCCGTTTTGACATCGAAGCAAAAGCCACTGACTGATTATACTTTCCTGACTTTCCTAATTGTTTAACGCAGTTAATTGCTGTCGCACAGATACCGAACACAAAGAACATGGAAAACTAACGAAGGAGGACTAGACTGCACAAATTTAACGGGAATGGGAAGCCGAGAGGAAACTGAAAGAAGGCAGCTTATGCTGTGTTGCCTACATCAGTATTCAGAGCGGTCTCTCACCTCCAACTTCCATTACATCCCGAAATAAGGTGTTACGTAACATACAGTAGACACTTGAGACCTGACACGAGAAGCAGAGTCCATCTACTGTTGGGTTGTTACATTGCTTTCTTGTGAACTCACTTGCGATACTCTTTATAATTAGTACTGTTCTGTTACTGGGGCGCTATACCATCTTCTGTCCTGATTGTGTCATATACTGTAAGTCATGCAGGGAATGAGGTTGTGATCTGCTGCGATACGTGCTGCATGGGTGGTATCACATTTGTTGACGCATGTCTCCTGTTGATACATATGTACCACAGGGATATCACTTGCATTACCACTAAAACGTGATTCACCGTATCTGTCCATCTCTCTCTCTCTCTCTATTTCTCTCTCTCTCTCTCTCTCTCTCTCTCTCTCTCTCTCTCTCTCTCTCTCTCTCTCTCTCTCTCTCTCTCTCTGTATTGCAAGTCCATTGCTGAACAAAGGCCTCCCCCATCCTTCATGAATTCCTTGACTGAGCCAATCTCTCCCATGTTATGCCTTTAAACTTCTCTTGTGTCATCTCCCCACCTCCTGTCTGGCATTTTTCTGATAAATTTGCAATCTCCTGGAGTCCAGTCAGTCAGAGATAGCTTAGTGTTCTTGTTTATATATCTATCTATCAATTGCCAGACTCCTTAATCCTGTAAGCGGTGGCCACAAACAAATCACCTCCATGTCGCACTGGCCTCCGCCATTTCGCTGCCCTGCTCCCAGCTCACACCCCCCTCTCTCATATACCTCTTCACTCCATCCCTCCATCTCATCCTTGGCCTCCCCATCCCTCTCCCTCCCTCCACCTAACTCACATACACTCTCCTCGCCAGTCTCTCACCCTCCATGCTCTCCACATGGCCAAACCACCTCTATGTGTTTCTCCTAACGCTTCCTATCACATCCACGTCCACGCCACAACGCTCCTTCACTTCCACAGCTGTCAGCCTGTCTCTCCATGTGACTCCACATGCTCCTCTCAGATAACTCATTTCCACTGCACTCACTCCTGACTTGTGTCCCTCCAACATGGTCCAAGCTTCACTTCCATACGTTAGAGCTGGTATCACAATACTGTCATGCAGTAACTTTTTCACTCACATGCTCACTTCCCTGTTTCATATCACTGCTTTCAAAGAAGCAGCAACCTTTCTTCCTTGTTGTACCTTTTCAAGCACTTTACCCTCTAAACTTCCATCCTAACTCATCACACTACCCAAGTACTTAACCGCTGTTCGGCCAGAGTGTCTAGGGAACAACAACGACAACTACTACTACTACACACTCACATTTTCGATTTCCTCCTCATCCAACCACACTGTACTGTGTCTGTTTCTGGCACATTTAGTACTTCTCGGGTGCTCAGTAATTCAATAAATGCTCATTAATTTCTTTATGTACCCAATGGGTGTGTGATAATTGTGTAATAACCATCCAAAGACCATCAACATCTTTACTACATAGTTTTGTGGGGTATTTGTTCAAGTGAAACAAATAAATATTATGCACTACGTGAATATTAAGTCAATAAATTGTACCAAAAATTTAAATGAATTTATTACCAGGAGTTGAAAAGAAAATAAGGAACTGGAGAGAAATCGAGTACAGGAGAAAACGATAATGGAAGAGGACATGAGAGAGACAGACAGACAGACAGACAGACAGACACAAACAAAAGGATGGACTGACGGACAGGCGTACAGACGGACAGCACAGTCAGGCGAGGAGGCGGAGGAAGAGGAGGTGGAAGACAGGATCGGTGATCAGTATGCTCAGCTGGATCTTGGGTAGAAACTGTGGAATTACCTCATATCCAGGAACACGTACAGTTACATCAGTGGATGGAGGCAGAAGTTAGACAGGAAAAGGGGACTAGAGGAAATGAGTTGACAAGAAGCAAGGTGATCTGAAAAATGAAATGATAGAGGGAAGGTTGTAGTGCTTAGGGGCAGAAATATGGATGGCAAGGCGGAAGGAAAGGGCAAAAGAATTTGTGTTGGCTGGTTAAGATGAAAAAAAAAAAAAGTAACTTGCAGAACAGAATGACATATACAAAGCTAGAGAGATACAAATGTGTTTTCGGTAGAATGAATGTTGTTTGTACGAATTAGGATTGATGGGAAGTAAGGGGGAGACCTAAAACCCTGAAAAAGTTACTTTTTACTCTTCGGCTTCGGCTTTCTTGTCATTCTCTGACTAAATATATCTACGCTGTTTACTTATCCCCTAATTCTACTGCCTATTAAAAATTCTTCGACTACCTTCTACGATGGAACAAATTCTATCCATTTCCCCTTTCTCTGAAATCAGTTCTAGGAGATTTCAGTGTTCACCACCAACTTTGGCTCTCCTCTCCTTTCACGGATCCACCTGGTGAACAAGCCTACATCTTTTCTATCCTTAATGACCTAGAGCAGCTTGTACAGCATTCTACCCGTATCCCTGACCGCCTTGGAGAGAGCTCCAACATACTTGACCTCGTCCTTACAACTAATCCTTCTGCTTACACTATTAATCTTTGCTCTCCGTTGGGCTTCTCCGATCACAATCTTATTACCTTAACCTGTCCTATTGCTTTGGTACGGCCTGTGGACCCTCCAAAGAAACGTCGTCTGTGGCACTTTGGAGTTGCAGATTGGGAGGCCCTCAGGCAGTACTTCTTTGATTTTCCCTGGAATGATTATTGCTTCCATGGCCGGGAGCCATCTGAGTGTGCCTTGCGCATTATGGAGGTTATTCTCTCGGGCATGGAAGCATACATTCCTTTCTCATATCCTTTGACTAATGCAAGAAAGCCTTGGTTTAATCACGCTTGTTCTAATGCTGTCCGCAACAAGGAGAGGGCCTATAGAAGGTACCAGAGCCAACCCACCCCTGAATCACATCTTGTTTATGTTTCTGCCCGGAATCGTGCTAAGTTTGTTCTTCGCTCTGCTAAAAATAACTTCATCCGTACTAAGTGCTCTCAACTCTCCAACTCGAATTCTTCCTGTTCCTTCTGGCATCTGGCCAAAAACCTTTCTAACAACTTTACCTCATTATCCTTACCTCCGCTTCTCTATTCTGTTGGCTCTGTAGCTATTTCTTCTACTGATAAAGCAGATCTCTTCGCTCAGACTTTCTCCTCCAATTCCACCTTAGACGATTCCGGTGCTGTTCCTCCATCGCTTCCCTCCTCAGACGTCTTCATGGCTGACATTAAAATTTCTTCAGCTGATGTATTTTCTGCCATCACTGGCCTCAATATTAACAAGGCATATCGGCCTGATGGAGTCCCTCCTGTTGTCCTCAAGAACTGTGCTTCAGTGCTTACGCCCTGCCTGGGTAAACTCTTTCGCCTTTGTCTGTCAACTTGTACCTTTCCTTCTTGCTGGAAGTTTGCTCTCATTCAGCCAGTCCCAAAGAAGGGTGACCGTTCCCAACCCTCTAACTATCGTCCAGTTACTTTAACATCGTGTGTTTCAAAAGTTTTCGAGTAGTTTCTTAACAGAAAAGTTTTAAATCATCTTTCCTATCACAACCTTCTTTCTGATCGTCAGTATGGGTTCTGTCAGGAATGCTCCACTGGCTATCTTCTCACCTACCTTTCAGACTCCTGGTCATCCTCCTTTCGGGACTTTGGCGAAAGCTTTGCCATTGCACTTGATATCTCAAGGGCTTTCGATCGAGTCTGGCATAAATCTTTAATTTCCTAACTGCCCTCTTACGGTTTCTATCCTTCTATCTGTGCCTTCATCTCTAGCTTCCTTTCTGGTCGTTCTATAGCTGCTGTTGTAAACGGCCATCGTTCTTCTAGATTTATCGACAGTGGTGTTCCTCAGGGTTCTGTCCTATCACCAACTCTATTCCTTTTATTCATCAGTGACCTTCTAAGCTGTACATTTAACCCTATCCACTCGTAACCTGATGGTTCCACCCTTCACCTTTCCATCCGGTTCCCACAACGTCCATCTTAGCAGTTACTTCAACAGACAAGGGATGAGGCTATGGTACACCTAATGTCTGACTTGACTTGTATCTCTGACTGGGGTAAAAATAGTCTTGTTGTTTTTAATGCATCAAAGACTAAGTTTTTACACCTTTCAACGTGACACAATCTTCCACAGGAGTACCCTCTAGTGCTTAATAATATCCAGCTCAATCATGCATCTTCCTTGAAAATGCTTGGGCTTTCATTTACTTGGGACTTATCTTGGAAAGATCATATTACATCTCTTGTAAAATCTGCTTCCAAGAGATTAGGTGTGCTAAGCCAACTCCGCACTTTCTTTACCCCTGCACAATTGTTGACTCTATACAGGGGTTTTATCCGCCCCTGTGTGGAGTACAACTCTCATGTGTGGGGAGGCTCCCCACATACAGCTCTTCTCAATAGGGTGGAGTCAAAGGCTTTTCGTCTCATCAACTCTCCTCCTCTTACTGGCTTCCTTCAACATCTGTCTCTTCGCCACACTGTTGCCTCTTTATCTCTTTTCTATCGTTATTTCAATGGTCACTGCTCCTTTGAACTGTCTGCTTGCATCCTTCCACCTCTACGACGGGTGTGTAGCACCCGTCTAACAACATACTCTCATCCCTTTTCTGTCCAGCTCTCTAATGCAAGAGTTAACCGTTACTCTCAGTCGTTCATTTATGCAATAGGTCAGCTCTGGAACTGTCTCCATCTGTCTGTATTTCCTAATTCCTATGATCTCCAGTCTTTCAAACGCAGTGTATCCAGGCATCTCAAAATGAGCGGATCTTGACTCTGGCTCTCTTTTGTATTGTTTTTGTTTTTTCTTGGAAGGAACGGTTTGCGGGCTCCTGGCCTTTGGTTTCTTCTTTCTTGCATAAAAAAAGCATTAAGGAGGGGATCGGGAAACAGGGGTAAATTACCCCAAATGGGGTAAATGTAAACATTCTGGGGGTAATACGTGCGGTATGAGAGGTAGTGCGTGCGGTGTATTACTGATATTTCACCTAAATGATGTAAGTTTTAGTCAGCAAGATGTAAAACCATGTATCATGTATCACGATATTTGTTGCTTAGTCACCGTGATACTGACGGATGTGTACTCAGACGAGGCTTTTTTCTTTCAGATGGAGTTAATTTCATTTTACTGAAATAAATTTTTGCGTAATACTAAAAAAAATAAGTTCCTCAACCCTTGCATTAAAGTTACCAAAAGGGTTGTTCGGTTACAGAGATACTGGAACCACAAATTGTTTTGTTTCTTGAACAAAATGTGGGTTAAGCGAAGGGAAAAAACAAGCCTTATGGAAATCGATAAGCTTCATCTGTTCTACTATCAGAATATGAAATATTGTAAAAAGTGGGGGGAACAAAAATCTCGGTTTGCTGAAATATGAAGTCCACATTTTACGATGAACTGGGCTTTGTCTTTACCATTGTAAGATGCACAAGCAAAGCTGGGCATGTTAATTAGGCACAATACAGGGTTAACAAGCTCGGCAGAGGTCAGCTATGACAATAATATCCATATGTTCACCAAGAGATAAAAACAGGTATCTGTACCCAGCATAAAGTCGGGTTCACCGTCATAGACTCCACTCTCTCTCTCCCCCCCACCCTCTCTCTCTCTCTCTCTCTCTCTCTCACACACACACACACACACACACACACACACATTCTGGACCACTGGCGTACCCTCTTCACGCAGCTGTCATAGTTAAGCTGAAGTTCTCTTTCATTTCTCCCGTTTTCTTCTCAGGTTCTTGTGCTAATGTCTTCCTCCACTATAAATTCCATACCAGCTCCTAACTTACTACTTTTCTTCTTTGCAGATCTTCCTTACTCTTCCTCTTTTCGGTAGTACATTTTAAGTATTTTTCTTTCGTAATAATTAAAAATTCTAGCAAAATCTTAACTTCTGAAAGTATGTACGTTTTACTTGCTTGAACACACACACACACACACACACACACACACACACACACACACACACACACACACACACACACCATAGGGGACGTCCAGCTGTGAAAGAGGTAAAAACAAATCCCGGTAATTCTGCTATAACGACCCGTCACCATTAAATGAAGAAGATCAAGAGGCAGCAATGAGGGTTAAATGAAGGTGTCGCCGTGCAGATGGAGTTATTGACGAACTTTCTTTTTTAACTCGGTGGTGATAAACCCTGCCAGAGTGCTTTAGGAGTGTCTTATGAGAACACTGACAGTCCAGGGAATGGGTTTGACACACAGTATGAAAAAAAAATTTTTTGGGGGGGTCCTAACATACTACTAGCCCATCTTAGTACAATGACAGTGTTTGAAAGAGTAAGTTGAACTAATGGCATGATTGTCTTTTTTTTTTTTTTTCATGTATCAAAGAAGTGTTCAGAATCCGTAGATCTGGATATGATTTTACCAAGTTAGGAAGTTTTACAAGCTTTTGGGGAAGAAATAACATATCACCATATTGATGAAGTTAGACAGGACAACAGGTAGGCCTATCATCAACTTTGATGAAGCTAGACACGACAACAGGTAGGTCTATCATCAACTTTGATGAAGCTAGACACGACAACAGGTAGGCCTATCATCAACATTGCCAGCCTCATCATACTGTTAGCTCATTTTGCATTGCAGAATTAACTGGGTACATATTTTGGTATGAGAGAAGAGCAATTTATATTTACCATTTGTCGAGAATTAGCAAATATTTTCTTTTATATGAAAACGAAAGATCTGGACAAAAACATGTAGGGAAACCGATTTGTGAAAACTACTGTATTATGAAAAAGAGACACAGATGAACTTTAAAAAAATAATAATAATATTTAAAAAAGCAGATAAGGAAGTAAGGTGAAGACAGTGATGA
The DNA here is from genome assembly GCF_032717465.1 of Coenobita brevimanus. Classification (NCBI taxonomy): domain Eukaryota; kingdom Metazoa; phylum Arthropoda; class Malacostraca; order Decapoda; family Coenobitidae; genus Coenobita; species Coenobita brevimanus. Next base: position 6,629,298 of record NC_137042.1, read on the forward strand.
AGAGTGCTGTAGGGAACGGACAGAACCACTATGAAGAAAGTAGAAGGCCAGAGAGGCGAAAGAACAGAAATCAGAACATATTCGAGCAGTATCAGGAAGAACAATATATACAGTAACTGTGCCAGAGGAAATCTACAGCGAGTGTTCTTATCCTAGGCTGCTGGGAGTACTTGTACCCAAGACTGGGATGGACGGGTCTATGGATATCAAAGACAGGTGCATTGTTAGAATGTCAATAAAGCTGACTGAGAGTTACATTTCTTACTACTCTTTGACTTCATGTGGTTACGCTACGATATCTATGTTGGTATATTTTAGCTACCGCCAGGTGAATTTTTAAAAAAAAAGTAGTGAAAGCCAATCATAAAAGAACAAATTAATATATACTGAAACACAACAGAGAAAATATATATGAATATATAAATGATATATGTACAGAATAACCATAGAAAATTGCAGGGGTAATAAACGTAGTACATTTAATTATTGGCGAACATGTACGACCTACAACAGGGAAGGAGATCATAGATAAGATTCTTGTTTAACAAGGGAGTAATCAAGCTGGGAGCAGAGAGACGTAATCTGTAATTCAAGGAATGGAAGAGGTCAGGAACAGGGGCAAATTAACACAGTACATCATTCACACCAACAAAATGAATAACACCATTCAGGAACTAAATGAAAGGGCAAAATTAGGAACTCATGATAGACCAGATATTTTTATCTGTCTGCGTATAGCCAGACGCCTTAATCCCTAAAAGGGGTGGTTTCAAACTAATCGCCTCCATGTCGCCCTATTCCCTGCCATTATGCTTCCCTCTCCCTAACTCACACCCACCTCTCTTATATATCTCTCCACTCCATCTTTCCATCTCATCTTCGGTCTCCCCCTCCTTTTCCCTCGTTCCACATCACTCATACACACTCTCCTCGTTAGTCCCTAACTGTACATCCTCTCCGCATGGGCAAACCTCCTCAATGTATTTCTCTTGACGCTCTGTGTTACAGATATATACGAATGCATTACCATGGGGGATTGTAATTCCCTTCTTTATGGTGATAAATTATACATGTCAGTAAAGAACATATATCATGATATTACTAACGATGTACATGTGGCGCTGTCCATACCTGGTAATATTTCCATCCATTATTATTTTAGGTGTATGTTGTACTGATACATTCTCCATATATACAGTAAGAAAGCATAACCTGTTTCTCTGCTGTTACCTACTTGGTTTCACACTGCAACACACACCGTCTGTTGCTTTTACGCAATAATGATACACATCAGTGCAGAAATATCCCATTATACAATTATGCGGTGTTTGTCTACCATAGACCTACTAAATGTTTTTAAATATCTTTTTTCTCTTATTGTCCATCTACTGCCTTATATTCTCATTTAAATGCTCTTAGTTTCATGTATGTTGCATACAACTTTCTGTATCAGCATGGCATTTATCCTCATTTGCATAATCTCAGTCCTCTTCAACGCAGAAGAGAACGAACATAGGGCTTAGAGGATGCAAAACTCTTTCCATCCCAATGAATCTGAATGTGAATTAAATAAATATTCACGATCTCTTCATTCTGAGATACCTTGACAAATTGCATTTACATAACGTCTGGACACACTGAAATTAAAGGGATGGAAATTATAGGGTGTGGGAAATACAGACTGAGGAAGAATGTTTTCGAGTCAGCCATTGCACACCTAAAGGGCTGAGAGTACTGTCAATCTCTTGCATTACAGAGTTGAGCAGAAAAATAGGTAAGGGTGTGTATCGACGCTGTGTCCACCGTAACTAAACAAACTGCAAACAGAAAGTTTAGAAAAAATATGACTAATATACCCCACCCATTGCTTCGACAAATATTGTAACCATTGTCATACTCAGCCCATAACCAAATACTTCACTATGTTCTCAGTCTGTCCCTAAATTAACTGACAAACCGTTAACTGACAAATCGTTATACTTAGACGAACAACAGGTCCAATACATTGTCTGAAATAAGTATCATCACATTATAACGTCTGTCTTACTAATCATTCATACTAAAGTCATTGCACAGAGCCTCATTATAATATTGAATCCCTCGATGTTTAAATTTATTAGTCACTGACACAATACAGTGCAACAGTCGTGCTATTCTTCCATTCATTTTATTGCATCGCTGTTCCCATGATGTAAGAACTGAGGTAAGGACAGGAAAGAAGAGGAGGACTGGAGAAAAAGAATAGACGAGAGGAGACGTAGAGTGAAAGAGGAACAAGAAAGGTCGGAAGAGATTTGAAAAGCGAAAGAGGAAACAGTTGACAGTGATAGATAAAAAAAATGTTGTGGTGATTAGTGGATGACAGGGCAAGGGGTTAACAATCGTGCTAACGAGTCTGACGTCAACACAGCCAGCTTACTAGATTAAACTGACAGATAAGTATGCCTTATTATAATTATGACAGCCAGTGAGACAGATATGCGTACCTGAATATAATTATGACATTGACTTACAAAGATATGTAAGCCTGATCAATAATTATGACAACTGGGAGATTTCTATGCTTAACACTGGATTTTTGATGTATGATAATGATAACAATATCATGCAAAATATGAAAATAACTTAAAAACGGAAGAAAATGTAAACAGAAAATGAAAAACAGTGTGCTCCATAATCTATCTGTGCCAACCTGCCAGCCATCGATATACATTTCCTCTAAAACAATTTCCACAACTCTCAGCACCAGTGTTGCCTCACCCATAGATATCCCTCCCTCCTATATTTTTCACCTGCCCATCCAACTGCCCAACAACTGTCAAGTAAAACGACCATCATTTCAAAATTTATACATCACCATCGTCATCATCATCATCATCCACAGTTATAAAAACATGTTCATGAATGCAACTACAATCACAAAACATTCATCTCGGTTTTACTACAATAGGTTGCTGATGACTGATGGATAACTGGATATTTTAATTGCCACAAATACTCGTATCTGTGCAAGAGTATTATACCTATCTATCTATCTATAGCCCGACGCCCTAATCCCGCAAAGGGGTGGCCGCAGATGAAAACGCCTCCAAGTCACTCTGTCACCCACCATTTGATTACCCTCCCCCCAACTCACCCCCCCCTCCCTCATATACCTCTCAACTCCATCCCTCCACCTCATCCTCGGTCTACCCCTCCCTCTCCCTCCCTCCACCTCACCTACATACACCCTCTTAGTCAGTCTTTCATTCTCCATTCTCTCCACATGTCCAAACCACCTCAGTGTATTTCTCCTAATCTTCTCAACCACATCCACATCTACCCCACAACGTTCCTTCACTTCTTCATTCGTCAACCTGTCCCTCCATGTCACTCCACATGCTCCTCTCAAGTAACTCATTTCCACTGCTCTCACTCTTGACTTGTTCCCCTCTTGCAAGGTCCACGCCTCGCTTCCATACGTCAGGGTAGGGATCACAATACTATCATGCAGTGACTTCTTAGCTTCCATACTCACCTCCCTATTTCTCATCACTGCTTTCAGTGTACCAACAACCTTCCTTCCCTGCTGTACCCTTTCACGTACTTCATCCCCCAAAGTTCCATCCTTACTCATCACACTACCCAAGTACTTGAATGCACTCACATTCTCCATATCCTCACCATCCAACCTCACTGCACACTCTGTGACTTCTAATTTGTTCTTGGCTAAAATGAAGGGCATAACATTTCTTACAAATGCGCAGAATTTGAATTGCTAAAGAGAACGGGCTGAGTGTCTTTCCATAATTCTCTCATTGCCTGAGACTGATGAGAGAAAAGTAAGAAATTGTGTGTGTGTGTGTGTGTGTGTGTGTGTGTGTGTGTGTGTGTGTGTGTGTGTGTGTGTGTGTGTTTATACTGATATTTCTGCGAGATTGCAGTTCACCATGTATACAGCAAGCGTAAGAACTGGTCGACATAACTTTAAAGGTGTTATGGTTCAGTATACTGGTATTTGGAGGTGATTCCAAGCAACATGAACCTATAAATTTCGAATATGATATCTGATTTTCGCTAACACGTCCAGTTTTCAAGAACCAGTATAGCATAGGAAAATCTGCTCGTTTGTGAGAAAATCTGACCTTACTCCATTCATAGAGACAGATATACCTTATGAAGGCGCACTTCAGCTAATTCTTGTGCCAGTTATATCAGCTTCAGTTAAGTACCTGAACTGCAAGATATTTAGCAACTCAAACTGAATCAACCACAGCCAAAAGTCGGGTAAAATTATCCCATGATCAAGCAGATAACTTTTTTTTTTTACACCAACGCATGCATGCGTAATCTTATTTGTCATTATTCCACTTCAGATTTTCTTTACTGCTACAAAGTACCTTGATCTGTGTTGGCATGCAATGGATCGCCGTACCGTAACTGTATGAATGCATCAGTCACTTGCTGCTACACATGCGGGTTTGTGCACCTGAAAGCCTGAAGAAACCAACTGCAAGGAATGTTAACGCCACTTATAAACATTACTTCAAGGTCCTGTTGGTCATAAAAACAAGAATTGGGCACCACACATAGCATGCAAGCCCTATGTAAATTGCATGAATGAAGGATGCGTGGTAAACGGCCATTCGGTGTGCCCTTCTCCATAGCAGTGTTTTGGCGCGAACCAAAGGACCACTGTACTGACTGCTACTTTTGCCTAACACCAAAGGGTATTCAGTGAAAACCCAGCGGAAGATCAAGTATCCTAGCGTACCTTCTGCTCTTATGCCAGTACCCCATGGCCCAGAGCTTCCAGTTCCAAATCCTTCATTAAGTACCACAAATGAATTAGAATCAAGTGAGGAGGATAGTTGCATGGATGCCGTCTTTCAAGAAGTTTTATAGAACAAGGAGACCTTAACCTGCCCAAGGAGAAAATGAACTCCTTGGATGTTGACACAAGCAATGGAACCTGCTACAAGATGGACTTTATACCACCACCTTCTTTGATAGATATGAAGAGCTGTCAATGTACTCCAAGATGAATAACATGATTTGTTACTGTTATGATTTTGTATCGTTACTGTAACACCTTTGGAAGTCTAGTCTTTATCAAACAGGAGAATGGCGGTTGTTCATAGATTCTAGGGGAATACACTGAAGGCAGCCCTTCACCATAATGGAAATTAACTTTCTTCTTTTCCAATTGTGCATTCCCATGGAATTAATGAAAGTTATGAAACTATGAGTACTTTGTTGATTGCTATTGACTACAAAACATAATGGGACCACTCTGGGGACCTGAATGTGATCTGCTTGCTTCTAGGACTTCAGCAAGGTTACACAAAGCCCATGTGTATTCTTTGTTTATGGGACAGCAGGGCAGACGCTAAGCATTGCACACAAAAGGAATGACAGTGTGACCGAAAGATATGACTGGAAGGTTCAACTGTCTTCACAAACATCTTTTTTGACCCTGAGAAGGTATTCATGCCTCCATTTCATTTGAAACTTGGTTTCATGAAGAACTTTGTGAAGGCCCGGGATCAAGATGGCCCTAACTTCCATTAGTTAACAACAAAGATCCAAGGCATTGTATCTGATGCCAAAGTAATGGCAGGTGTTTTCAGTGGTCCTCAGTTTCGTTATATATTCTTTGATTAGGCTTTAAGAGCCTGTCTGAGCTGGAAAGAGTTACTTGGGAGAGTTGTGGTTCTTACCTCTAATAGCCGTGGAAATTATCGAACACCGAATTAGGTGGAGCTTGTGGCCAAGATATTGAAGAGTTACCATGCCCTCGCTGCTCGAATGTCACTCAAGATAACTTTCTTCCATTCTCATTTGCACTTGTTTCCATTAAATCTTAGTGATGTCAGAGATGAGCATGGTGAAAAGTTTCACCAGGAAATAACCATAATGGAGAGCCAATATGAAGGCTGATTCAATCCAAACATGATGGGCTACTATTGCTGGACTTCACAGCGCGAAAGAAGTTGCTGCTACAAACGAAAAAAACAAAGTGCAGAAGCACGCCAAAGATTTGTCTTGTAAGAATGTTTTGTATATATATGTTTGTGCTTAGTATGTGCTCTAAATTAAAACTTTAAGTTTAATGTTATTTATTGTTACACTATATAGACTTATTGAAACTTAGTTAACGATTTGTATTGTTCGAAGAATTTTCCCAGTTATTATGTACTACGTCAAGGTTACATGACAGCCAAACTTTAGGGTCTGATGAGACATCGAGCGTACCAAATTAGAAACTGCTGAGAATAAGTCAGAACCATTTTGGCCGTTGGCCAGTGTTAACATACAGTTCTTGTAGTTGCTCATATCTTTAGACAGATTAAACTTCTTTGTGATTCATTCATTTGCATGAGTTTCCCTCGATAATAATAGACGCCTGACGAAAGCCGTATTTAAGCTTATTGAGTGTTCCCCACCCACCAAATAGTTTTCTTAAATCCACATAAATAAGACCAAGAGATAACATACGTGTACTGTTAATAATTATGACCACACTCTAGCATCCTTTAGTGACGTCTTTGTTGGGGTATTCTTACATTAGCAGGTAATCTTATTGAGATCCTGCAAAACCTCCCGTGGCAAAAAGTTGAAAGACAACCGTTGTTCTTCTTAAGTTTGCTATCTCCAGGTTATATTATCAAACTAAGCCCTTAGGGGCAAACAATTAGTGACACCTTACTAACAGTGTTAGGAAACGTAATGAAGATCAAAAAGCAGTTACTCGTAGATGAACTAAAAAGAAGAGTGAATTGCTTACAAACAAAGTATGCAAGGAATATAATTACACCAAAGATGACAAGAACAAGGTAGGAGAGTTAAATGCCTTGTGAAATGATTTGCGTGTACTGAGAAGAGACATATGACTGTAGACCATTGTTGATGCCACCCATTACAGAACATTTCAACAGAGAATGGATGGTCATACAGCTGTCTTTGGAACTACTCAACATTTGCCTTTTTGCTGTGATGAAGCAGTTTTCACTGTGTTCAGGTATACAGTAGAAGACTTTATTCAGCTCTGGGTGAAGTTAAAGTTTGTGAAATGTATATGAAACCACTTCAGTTAGAAAACTTTCTGAAAAGTTTAATAAAAATCGTCTAGAGAAAGCAAGATTGAATAAAAAAATGCGTCATCAGATTGCAGGGGTTCACTACATCTCGCCAGCGCATTCTGTCGAGTGGCCATGCCTCCCATCATTGCTCGTGTCATCGTATTTAGTTTATCTTTAGTTTTACACCGTTTGTCACGCCAATAATTTACATTACTTTCTGCAGGCAATATTCTACCTTTTCGTATTATCCCTACATGGACTTCTCATAATACCCTTCGCCTTCTTTATGGTTCCAAACTTATACTGGTGCTGTCAGAGGTAACGAAACTTGCACCTCTATGATGGGATAAGTTGCCTCTCTCTCTCTCTCTCTCTCTCTCTCTCTCTCTCTCGTTTCGCCCGCCCACCACTTCTATGGACACTGGCACTGGACGTGTGAAGACATTTTGTAGATTGAATTGAATTCCCAGTACAAAAATGCAACATTTCATCACTAGTAGTTCTTTAAATTATACAAATTATAATGTTACCCACCAAAATGACACACTCTAAAGTAATAATTGCATAAAATTCAAGGGGTTAAGACTCCAGCAACCGCCAGCCACACCGTCATGTAAGAAAATAAACCTCCGATATTTAGAAAGGGAACCAGAAAAGAGAAGAAGACAATGGCTGACTCACGTGAAACTATTTCTCGCAAAAGTTGGAGGTGAAGCTGCGAGCACTTAAGAAGACGGATTGCATCCATAGCATTTACATAACGCTCACCCAAGCTTTTCACCCAGTGTTTTTTTCTCTCTCTCTCTCTTTCTCTTTCCCTAACATAGCCCTGAGTCTTTTGAAAACATGGTGAATTTATGATATGATTTTTGTAACGATCACCAACCCATTCGCATGCTTATGTTTGCTAGGTATGAAACCTTACTGTGAATATATATATATATATATATATATATATATATATATATATATATATATATATATATACATACACTATCTATCTATCTATATATATATATATATATATAAATATATATATATATATACACTATCTATCTATCTATATATATATGTCTACTGTGTATATATATATATATATATATATATATATATATATATATATATATATATATATATATATATATATATATATATAAACTATACACTATCTATCTATCTATATATATATATGTCGTGAGTGTGCGTGTGTGTGTGTGTGTGTGTGTGTGTGTGTGTGTGTGTGTGTGTGTGTGTGTAAGGAGAGAGGGGGGTATAATAATACATAACATGCAAAGCAAGAAGCGTCGTTTTGAATTGCATTGTTCAAAGGTATACTATGCGCAAGGATCTTGCATGCCTGGCATTACAATTGTTATTTATTGTCTCTGTCTCCATTAAAACGACTGAGTGGAATTCATACACAGTTCTTATGGGCATTGTATAGAAAGTGTCTGTGGAAGCATTAAGTTGTTCATTTCAACATGAAACCACTAACCGAGGGCAGGTGCCCTTCTTGTGCGGTCCATGATCCACAAGACAACTCTCTCAGTCGCCAAGAGCATTATGTAGAATATACCGTACATATACTGGGCGATATAAATGAACCCAATAAAGCTTTCTTCACAGACAAACAGATGCTTGGATAGTGGTTCATCTTTAACTTGAGACACTCCACAGTATGAGAAATGTCTCTCCCATGGATGGTACGAAAATCCATACTGGCACACGAAATCCTATTTCATGGTCACGATAATATGACTCTTCAGTCGTCTTTACCATCTCTTTCCTCTCTGACGTATTGACTGTAAAATTTTTCCATCCACTCTCAGAAAACTTGGAAATTCCTCATCATCATTATCATCAACCTGACCTATTTTCATTTTCATAGCACACCAAAATCTCACCCATATCAATGAAAATAGGTCAATGGGAGAAAGTATTGTAGGTCCATGGGAATAATTGGTCCAAGGAGGAAATGGGTCCATGGAGAAACTAGGTATACGGGGGAAAACCAGGTCTTTGATGGTAAATAGGTCCAATGGGCAGAGAAGGTCCATGTGGAAAATAGGCCCAAGTGGTTAAAGTAGGTCCGTGGCGGAGAACTGGTCCATGGCAGACAATAGGTCCATAGGGAATACAGGTTTATGGGTCGGTCCAGGGGAAATGGTATAAATAGTTGTCGCCGAGCTATTGCAATAGTGTGTTGAATTGTGGGAATTTTAAGGAGAGAATGTTAGTTATACTTGTCGTAGATGGCGGGAGAAAGATAAAGATGAGTCAAGGGTTTGATTGCAGTTTATTTTTATTTTTTTCAAAGGGAGGATATCACATGAGCTGTACTGAGATGAGTGGGAGTATCTCACAAGAGCAATAGTGAGGTGAGAGCGGTTTTTTGCTAGCTAACACCATCCGCTCCTTCCTGCCACTCCTCGCCGTGCCTCTCTGCTCTCCTAACCCCTTCTGCCCTTTCTCTCCCATTTCCCCTGTATATGACTGGTTGTGTCATGTGTCAGGCCACGGGTGTGTGGAGCCTCCCGAGCCTGGGGAGTTTCCCATCCGGCGTCATTGTGCTGTGTGAAATTCCTAACTGAGAACGTGCCAACGGTATTTCCTCTAGCCCCCTCGCATAGGCATGACTTTCATCTAACCTTTATATTACTGTACATATATACGTTACTGTCTGTTAAGTAGTATGTTATGATATTTTAGTGTCCTGACATCGCTTTGTCACGCCTAGCTGGCATACCTACGTCAGCATGTAGTAACTAATTATATTCTAACCCATTAATACATGGTATTCATCACAATATTGCACAGGCACAGTAATACTGTAGAAATATAACACCTTGTATTTATTGTGGAGTAAATACATAGTAGTAAAATTGAATATATAACATTGTACGACATACTGTAGTAATATAGTGCCACAAATGTGTATGTACAATAGACATATGCATATATTTATGCAATGGTAATATAATGGCAGTACCATGCCAGGACTATAGTAAGAATCAGTTACATGTAATGTACCTTGTATTATCTACATACAGTACAGTATATATGAGATATATTAATAATGTTATATGAAATGGATACATGAATATCAGTTTATCAATTATGCATGATTAGATTACTATTTACAATATGTTACCCCATAATTTTCATTTTTTCATTTTTGTCTTCGTATATATAATTTACATTACATATTATACACATTTCACTCAGGGGGTCTCACTTGAATGTTTACTCTTCCTTCCGTAAATACTGACTCCAAATTTGCAATCCTTGCTTGCATTCTGTGCATCTCCAATAGTAATCTACTACATACATTGGAGAAGATTATAAAGACAACTGGAGCTAGGCTATACACATAATATATAGTGAACTTACAATACATATACTCAGTTCTTCCCAGGGCTACATTGTTTGATTAACTGCATATTTTCAAACTTAGCTGAAGTTAACTTAATACTTGTGCTCATGTTTAAATCCATCTCAGGCAGTGGTTGGAAGCATTTGTGTGTGTGATTACGGATGGCTTAGTAATTGTAGCTAATGTGGACAAAGATGGTGTAAGTACAGCACAATAATCAGGTGCTATGTATAATACTGATGCTGAAGTATGAGATGGTGGTGTATCTGGACAAATTACGAAAACTGATGTGTTATGAGTGAAGTAAAAAAAATGTGAATGTCCGATGTGTTGATGATGGGTTAGTTTATCTGGAGGAAATGTGACGTTGCAGTGCAGATGAATGTCATGATTTCTTATGATAGCCATTTCAGAAGGGACTGTTCCAGTTGGCTGAAACGTGAAAATGTACGCAGGACAAAGGTGAACTGCACATAAGGATGTACGACACTTTAGTTCTGTCGTTGATTCACTAGCGAAAATGAGTGTCCTGTCTCTCGGAGACCATGATGAGTCCGGTGTTGGTGTTGATGTTGATGACCAAGGTGTCATTATTCGTAGAAGGAAAGGGGTATATTTGATGGACTGTGAACAGATTATCTGTTACGAATGGTACATAAACTATTACTGTTGTTGATATCAGAGTCGCTTTTAAGTAACATAGCATAAGATTCCTGTCCCAGAACAAAGGCTTCAAACCATGTTTATGTATGCCTTGACTGATTATTTGACGTAACCGGGCTAATGTATGGCCCGGCCTCCACTATAGGTGGAGGAATTCTTCAAACGAACGATTTGACGTAGATCGTGAACTGGAAGTAAGCTAATGGTGATTTTGCCATTACCAGCATTTGCAATCATCAAAGCATCAAAGCTTGATAACGAGCTCTAGTGTTGTCTAACTGGAGTATTTTTATGTCAATATGTGCCATGACTACTGAGAAGTGTTGAAAAAGTGTCATGTTTCCTTCCATTGCATTTATTTCGTCCACACTCTGGTGAGTTATCTTTGCTGTCTTTCTGATATTTTTCACAATCGTCATCATTGCTGTATTTTGACTTTCAACTAGTTTCTGTTGATATGTTAGTACCCGAGCTCTCTTAGTGAATTTATTTTTTGAAAATCTTCGTCTGTAGCCAATCCAATAATATATGTATGGAGCCAATCCAAAAAATGTATGTGTGATGTTGATCATGTCCCTAAGTGCCTCCGTTCCACGAGATGGGATATCTTGGATCATGATGAGCATGGTAGTTTTTGCTTGTTCTAAAATCCAATGTGCAAACTTCATGAATTCAGTTACTTCCTTTGTGTTATGAGCTTCTGAAGCAGAACTTCTTATCATAGTTTCTAGTGTCCCCAGTGGCCTAGTAATGTTCTCCAACAATACTGGTAATTCATATAATATGTCCAAACTGATTTTAGTACTCATGTTGTCTTTCTTGATTGCTGTAGAGGCCGTTGGGGCCATGAGGCATCCTTGCCTTACTATATGCTGAGGGTATAAGTGAGCTGATCCTCTTGCTACATAGATGAGAATCCATGGTAAAAGACCCCTCATCGACTACCGAAAAAAAAAAAAAATCTATCAATTAGCTAATCCCGTCATGCTGAGGTCCATGGTACTGATGATGCGCATTACAACTGGCTCTTGGAGAACAATAACTTTGCTTGTTGTTTCACCTACAGAAAGACTTTAAATTGATACCTACAGTAGATCATGTGAATGCTGTATTGTGGCATTTGTAGCAACAGTTGCACCTACAGTATTTTTGTTTGTTTGTTGTGTGATCCTAATTTAATTTATTTGTACTGACTTTCTCTAGGTTATTTTCATCGTTTGTGTTTGTTTTCTCGGTGGTGTCCGGGGTTGCATAATTGCGCCTAAATTCCTTGGGAGTCTTTTTAAATGATCAACATGAAATTGCTTTTCTTTGCCACTCGACAGTGAATTACTACCTTGTTTGCTGTCTTCTTAATTACTCTGTATGGGCCTTCAAATTTCGGTGATAATTTATTGTCTCTAATGTGAATGATACTATAGACAATGTCTCCGAAGCTGATAGCTGATTCTTTTGCCTTTTTATTGAATGACTCCATCATTTCTTCCTTGGACATCAATAACTGTTTCTTCACTCATCTGTGTTTATCTTAGAATTCACGCAAACGGAGCTTAGGATAATTGTCATAGTTGTATAAAGGCAAATTTTCACCTTCCAGATTATCATACGGTAATTTTTTGTCTGTCCCGTAGATAATGAAATGTGATGTGTTTCCAGTAGACTTGTTTATTGCACAATTAATTGATGCTTCCACCCTGGGAATCCAATCGTCCCAGCTTGCATAATTTTCATTGAGAATGTGTCATAGCACATATTCAATGTCTCTGTACCCATTGTCTCTCTACCAGCCTACTGGATGCTGGGTGATAGGCTAAGACTTTTACCTTTTTTATATTGTATTGTTTACATATTTCTTGTCAGATTTCATAATTAAATCGACCTCCATTATCACTTATTAATACCTTTGGTGTGGTGAACCTACATATTATGTTGTCTATGATTGCACTCGCCACTGTTTCTGCTGTCTTATCCATAATTGGTACTAAAATCACATACCTTGAGAAATGATCTGTAGCAACGAAGAGATATTGATTATTAATGTAAGATAAGGGTAACGTAAGTAAGTCAACTGCGACAACGTCCCACGGTTGGTTAGGTACAGGATATTTCCCTATAGGTGCAGGTGTTAATGTGCAGCCTTGTGTCTCGCACATGACTCGCGTCTGTCTATATGATTGTACAGTATATGACTTTTCGTAACGATGGCCAGTAGTATAACATCCCGGCTTGTCTAACCGTCCTATCCTTGCCAGGATGTCCTGCATGCGGACTATTATGTATCGACCTTAATACGTGAGATATCATTTCATTAGGTACAACTCATTGTCTTTTATTTCTTCTATGATTTGGTTGTCCTGGGTTGCTCCTATATAAGGCATTATCGACTACTGTGACTTGTTTGAGTGGTATATGTAGCTTGGGTAATTGTATGTCCTCGCCACTTTCCAACCTGTATATAACTTTAGACCATGTTGGATCATGTCTCTGTGCTTTCGAGATTTATCATGGTTTGGGATGTTTTCCTTTAGGCCTAATGTCGCGACATGAATTGTTGTCGGGTTCTTGGACAATGCATCAGTGACTAAATTTATTTTGCCTTGGATGTAGTGAATATGTACACAATAGTTTTCAACAGTACATTTCCATCTTGCTCTCCTCCCAGGCAGTTTTTCTTGGAACATGCCCATTAGCAGTTTATGGTCAGTGAATAGGTGAATTTCGTATCCATATACCAAATCTCGAAAACTTTTTAATGCAAAGACCACTGCAAGTGCCTCTAGGTCTGTAGTGCAATAATTTTTCCCTGCATCTTTTATTTGTCTGCTAGCGAATGCATCAAAACGGCCCCTAATCCTTTAAGAGATGCATCTGTGCAAATTATAAATGGTTCTGTGAAATTAGGATAGGCACATGTAAGTTTATCTTTTCATTCATTAAAACCTAGTTTTTGTTCCTCTCCCCACTCAAATACAGAATGATTTTCAGTAGGTGGAATAATGGTTCTGCTATGTGAGAGAATTGATGTATAAAAAGTCTGTAATAGCCTGCCAGACCTAAAAATTGTCTGACTTCATTCACATTTGTGGGTTCAGGGAAATCCCTTACTGTTTGTGTTTTGTCCTCAGATGTATGGATCCCCTCTGCATCTACTCTGTGGCCTAAGAATTTTATTTCCTTAAAGCAAAATTTGCATTTAGACAGCTTAATTTTCAAACTAGCATTGGCTAAATTGTGTAGGAGCTGGTCTAATTTTTGTAGATGTCCATCTATTGTGCATGTTGCAATTATGATGTCGTCCAAGTAGACGAATATTCTATTTCCTAACATTCCAGATAGTACACAATTCATTAATCATTGGGATGTGCCTGGCGCTGTCCTTAACCATATCGGCATTCGTTTATATTGGTAATGCCCTGTATTTGTGGAGAAAGCAGTGTATTTGTGTGACTCCTGATCAAGAGAAATTTGATAATAGCTATTAAGCATATCGACTGCAGAAAATGCATTATTTTCCGGTCCAATATTTTGCAAGATGTCACCTAACAATGGCTTAGGAAATCGGTCTGGGATTTTGTGTTGGTATAATTTATGGTAGTCGACTACTGCACGCATTTCTCCATTTCGTTTGGGCACGAAAAATAATGGGGCATTCCACGGGGAGACTGATGGCTCAATAATACGCAGTTTTAGCATTTCATCAACATATAGATTTGCAAGGGTACGTTGTGAGTGTGCTACTCTATAGGCTGGTGCATATATTGGTTGTGTCCTGGTGTACGTTAATCTTGTGTTTAATCAGGTTAGTACACTCTAATTGTTCTCCAGGTAATGCGACAGTCTGTTGATGTATTTGTAATATATCCAGTAGATTATTTTGCACCTTAAAATTTCCTGAGAGAATCAAATTCTCCTTTATGCACTCTCTGCCGATCTGATCTTATTTGAAGTTCCAGCTACAGTTATTTCCCATATAGGAGCAGGACATGTCTCTAAAGTGCATACACAAGTCCCTCTTTTTATTTGCAATTCTCCATTCATCTGATAAATTAGAAGCACATGAATTTCACCGTCGTTATTCACCTGATGTAAGGCGTTTTTCACTGAGAGTCCTTTCACTTTATATAATTCTTCTTAGACAAGAACAGTACCATTCTTCAATTTTCTCTTTATGGTGAGTTTCATATATGAATTAGGCGGAATAACTACATCAATGGTGAGATATGCGGGAAATGATGATGGGAGTTTACTGTCACCTCGGTCCCTGGGCAAAGGGGATGGGGGGGGGAAGGGAGGAATGGTGTGAGCGCATGTGTACCCTCGTCAGACTGAGTAGTTCCGTTTAGTTGTTTGATAGTCCAACTCCCTTCAATTTTCTACCATTGTTGTGTGACAATTTTGGTGAAAATTCCTCTATTAATTCATTATTATATTGTATCTCATTCATGTGTGGGAGTAATACTATAATCTCTTTCTTCGTAGATCTCAAACCTAGTAACATGTTAGCTCTTATTGCTTAGTTCTCCACTATATAGAAATTAGCGGGGATTGGTCTTTTAGTCTCTGTAAAAGTGATTAACTGTATCATGCCCTTTACGGTTATTCGTTTGCCATCTACAGCATATACGTCTAAATCAAATTCCTCCACGAAGGTTACTTTCCTCTTATTTCTAAAAAAAAAATAATAATAATAATAATAATTCCTCTTGTGTTATTAAATTCACTGGAGAGCCTGAATCCAAGGACAATGAAATGTTTTGATCTTTACAGGAAGCAGGCACCAAGATACACTCGTTTCCGAGTATGTTTCCTATGTGCACTCTAGACTTGGTTTTCTTTATGTATGGTCGTTTTTTGTCGTGAAATGCCCTTCCCCCATCTTAAAAACAGATACTATCCTTTCAACTGTTTTAAGGTGTGATGTCCAGTGTCCTGTGTTTTTATGCCTTCTGGAATATGGTTGCATCCCTTTTTCTTTGTCTCGATCTTCCCTAAGCTTAATGTAACAATCAGATTTTGTGTGACCAGGATTTGCACAGTAATAAGCCAGCGTAGACCTACAGTATTCCCCAAATGTGACCCTTGAGATAACTTTCCATATTTTGGTTTTTCTGTGGCACGGTTTCTGCTTGGACTACGCACAAAGTTTTGAGGCTGCCTGTGACCTGGTGTTTGTGATCGCTGTCTCATGTCAGCTGTTGTTTGGTTTCTCTGTTTTTGGGTCGCGATTGCTTTTGTTCTGTGCTTGGGCTGGATGTATTCATGGCTGCCACCGCGTCTGTATTTCTCATCGTGGTTGTATTGGGTCGTGATAATGCACTCACCTCTGCTTTGCTGCAGTTCATCTCTATCTTGTTCATAAAATCTAACAAACACATTCCTGGGGTATGAGGTACTGTTTTTGCAAGTTTTAATACCCTATCAGGTAATTTTCACATTGCAGCAACATTACCAAGGATGTCTACGACATGCACAGGTGACATCTTCTAATCAGATGTTCCCCAATTTGAATTCTCTATAGTGGCTAACAGTGTTCTCTTAACCCTTCCCATCTGGCAGATGTCGCGAGCTCTCCCCCCAGCCAGGCATTCCCGACAGAAATTGGCAAAATCGTCTATTTTTAAATCTTCATAACTCAATACTTAACCAAATATAACAAACGAGGTCTCATATTCCTCATCAATCTTTCGTCTTCAAGCTGATGGCATCAGATGGTCCGTGGAATGTGTGTAGGGAGAGTGAGTGAGTGAGTGGGGAATGAGGGCAATTTTTGTTGTTTTTTTGCCGGTGTCCATATGCGTGGCAGAGGTTCGGTAACTTACACTAGCCCTCCACAGTGATAACGCTTCGATAACACTCCCAGGAGATCAAAATCCACTACAAACACTGTTTACGTTATTATTTTTCCATAATTGGTTATACTTGGTGCAGGTAGGCCGGTCAACGTAGCAGCAACCTTGAACTCAGGCTGCCCGCCTCCACCTCCACCACCATCTCTCCTTACAGACAGACAGATTCTCTCTCTCTCTCTCTCTCTCTCTCTCTCTCTCTCTCTCTCTGGTCTGTCTGTCTGTCTGTCTGTCTGTCTGTCTGTCTGTCTCAGTCTGTCTGTCTGTCTGTCTGTCTGTCTCTGTCACACACACACACACACACACACACACACACACACACACACACACACACACACACACATTACCTGATATTTGGAAAAAAAAAAGCAAACATTGTTCTCTTATTCAAGAAAGGGAATAGACAAAATCCACTCAACTACCGACCAGTATCACTAACCAGTGATGTAAGCAAGGTATTAGAAAAACATAAGAAAAGTTTGGGTAAATCATGTAGAAGAACACAATATGATAACAGAAAGACAGTTTGGTTTCAGAAAGGGAAAATCATGTGTTACCAATCTGTTGAGATACTATGGTAAAGTAACAGAAACATTACAGAACAGAGAAGGATGGGTGGACAGTATCTATATAGATTTCAAGAAAGCTTTTGACACAGTACCACACCAAAGACTTTTATGGAAACTGTACCATCAAGGAGGAATGCAAGGCAAACTGTATAGTTGGATGCAAGATTTTCTCAAAAAAAGGGAAATGAGGAACAGTCCTAAGGGGAAATTATTCATCATGGAGAGAAGTGACCAGCGAAGTTCCACAGGGCTCAGTGCTGGCACCAATCATATTTTCAGTCTATATAAATGATATAGGCAATAACATTGCAAATGAAAGCTATCTAAATATGTTTGCTGATGGTACAAAAATACAAAGGAGAATTACTAACACAGACTTTTGTAAAGAGCCACAAGAAGAATTATATAAACTTCATGAATGGAGCAATACATGACAAATGGAATTCAGTGTGGACATGCGTCATGTAATCAAGTTTGGTAAAAGTGGAAAAAGACCTGATTGGGATTATAAGTTAGGAAATAAAACCCTACACACATCAGAAAGAGAGAAGGACCTAGGTGTAATTATCAATAACAGACTATCTCCGGCTGACCACATCAGTGAAAAGATATGGAACATGTATACACTGCTTGCAAATATGAGAATAGCATTCACATACATAAATGAAGACACGGTAAGGAAGATAATAACATCATTCATCAGACCAACCCTGGAGTATGCATCAGTAGTCTGGAGTCCTTATCTCAAAAAACACATAGATAAGACTGAAAAAGTTCAAGGGGCCGCTACAGGATGAGTACCAAGCTTAAGGGATCTAAGCTACGAGGAAAGACTAGAAAAACTGAATCTACCTACACTACAGAAGGAAAAGAGGAGACATGATTACACTATACAAATGGATATCAGGGAAGTAGAAAATAAACATAAATGATTACATAACCTATGGGGAAGCATCAGCAAGAGGACACTGCAAAAAACTGCATAAAAAGAGAGGCAATAAAGACGTAAGGAAATTGTAGTTTCCCAAATAGGGCAATTCATCAGTGGAATGCACTACCGAATGAAATAGTTTGTGCCAAAACAATTCATAAATTTAAGGATATGTACGATAGAAATAGTTTAAGACACGGGACAGTACAAGCTTGACTCATTCCTGTAATGATACAATTAGGTAAGAACACAAAGAGGAAAATGTATGTTTGGTTAGGATTGTGGCACCGCTGAGCGAGTAGAAGTCTAATAGAAATAATACTATTAGTACTAGAGGTACAAGTACGACTACCGGTACAACAACTACTACTAATACTACAACTATCGCTACTACAACTACTACTAATACTACAACTACCACTGCCACAACTATTACAACAACTATCACAGCTGCTACTATCACTACCCCACCTACAACATATACTACCACTACTACTACCATTACAAATACTACTACAAAAAAGCTATATATATATATATATATATATATATATATATATATATATATATATATATATATATATATATATATATATATTGTGAGCAAAGTACCGGTAGTTATTTACGTACTGCCCATAACCGGAAATACCGCTATGACTTTCTCTTTCCTTTGAGTTTTACTTTTTCATCATAAGAAATATGTATAAACAAATATTTTCAGTAGAAAATAAGGGAATGACTTTATGAAACAAACTTTCTACTTCCATTGTTCACCTAAATATACATAGAGCAGTAAAATCATTTTTTATAATTACACAAAACACAACATACCAGTATGTGCAGAACTAACTTATGCGTAATACCCAGACGCCTTACACACACACACACACACACACACACAAACGATGTCTGTTTGGCTGGCTTTGTTACTCAATTCTGGCACTGCTGTGCAACTAGAAGTTTGGGTATTACAACTACAAATATTACTATTATTACTACTACTACTACACTACCACTGCTATAACTATTACTAATACTACAACTACCACTACTACAGCTACTAGTACAACTACCACTACTACAACTACTACCCCTACTACTACAAATAATAGTGCTAGTACTACAACTACCACTACTACATATAACGTAAAAAGAATTTTGAACAAAGTAGTTATACACTTAGTCCATAATCGGAAATATTGTATTTTTCACTATAACAATGTTTTTTCCAGTGATTTTGACTTTTTCATCTTAATAAATATACTCAAGAAAATTTTCAATGAAAAATAAGGCACTGATTTCATCATGATAAACTTTCTGTTTCCATCATTCACATAAATAGACAATGGTGGTGCGAGGCGGCACCACACTTCCTCCTCCCTCCCTCCCTTCCCTTCTCCACTACATTTTCCGCTATTTTTTTTTTTTTTCCTGTGACTTGTACTTTTCCATCATAACAAACATACACACACGGAAGTTTTCAATAAAAAATAAGGCATTGATTTCATCATGAAACAAACTTTCTGCTTCCATTATTCATGTAAATAGAGAGGGTGGCACGAAGATGGACGCAATTGTTTTCCTCCTCCCTTCTCCCTCCCTCCTCCACCTCCTCCCTTTCACCACTCCCTGCCTTCAATCTCCTTATCATTACCAATATCCCCCTCTCCAGGATCTTCAGTATCCTCCGAACCATTCCAATCATCGGAAATAGCAGATGAATGTACAGGGAGAAATGATTGGCGCACAGTGGAGTCATGTCCTCCACCCTCCTCACACGATGCATTAATATCAACACTCATTATGACAGTTGCTTTCTCGAGAGGAAGCCACATTCTCCACACACAATTGGAAATACTGTCACCTCGAGTTCTCTCCCTATCGCACTGTCACTAAGGCCTTTTTTTTTTTTGGCCTTTGAACTTCATTGGTGTCGAAGTCAGCAGCTGCTGGCACTCAGCCAAGGATTCGGACATACAGTAGTGAAAGCTTTTTGCATTGGTCTATCCATTACTGAGGCAGACAGGTGACTAGAGCATGACCCAGATGCATGCAGGAGGGTTGCCAGTGGCTGTGTGTGGTGGAAATAACCTGTGGAATATTCAAACAATGCCGCGAAAACACTAGATCATGTACACGTGCACCCTGGACGGACCCGGGAGGTCATGTAAACATGTCACCTGGACAGGATGGGTTAATTGTGGACACATCTGCTGTTATTTCACCTAAGACAGGATTTGTGGTATGTTGTCTCATAAGATCCACGATCTTATGTAATTCTGGAATTATACATGGGAAGAAATTTATACCTCCAGAAAATTTCTTTAAAAATTCTGTCTTAAACTCATCATATATCTTAGCTCGTAAGAGCTTATCAGATCTAAGTAGTTCACCAGCTGGGCATCTTTCTTGGTTAATCCATGATGGAAAAAACAGCTATCTTTTCACTCTCATATGTTATACGTATTTTAACAAAAAGTTGCTCACACTGATTAATAAGGGACATCAAGTAGATGTGGTCCTTTTCTGTGCCTGAGAATTTTGTGAGATTTTTATCCTCATGGTACACAAACACCTGCTGTGGGGAAGTTGGAGCTGTGGTGTTAGATCCGCTAGCAATGGTGTTTGTTTGTTTTGTCAAATTCACCTAGAGTCTTTTGTTGTTATGGGAAGGAATTTTTGAGGATGTGTTTCCTGACCTGTGAACCCTAT
>NC_137042.1:6652952-6767952 GCF_032717465.1 Coenobita brevimanus
CATCATTCCTCTTTGCAGCAAGCGCTTTCCGCCCAGATAGAGCTGACAAGCACTTGTTCAAATGAGAGCTGTTTCTGAACAGCTACCGTCATTATCATCACAGCTACCAGCAACAACACCATGACCACAGCCACAACTACCCCCATCATCATCACAGCTACCACCGCCACCACCACCACAGCTACGACCATCTCCATCACCACAGGTACCATCACTGCCACCATTGTAACCATCACTTTCACAGCTGCCTTAACCACAACCATCATTATTACAGCTACCACCACCATCATAACAGCTACAATCATCATAATCATCACAGCTACCACCACCACATCAATCACCATTTTCTGCTGAATAAAATGGTCTGTTCATACCATCAGTTAAGTAACAGACATAGGGCTATAGAAATGCTGTACCTTAGACGTGTTATAGACACCTCCACTAATACCCCCCCCCTCTCAATGGAAGACTTGATCATATTTCATTACAAAAGGTTTTGCATCGACATCACACGGGCGACACATCAGGATGTGAACGCCACCTATTCGTTCAAAAAATCCCTCCCGGATTTCAGGGAACGAACTCTTTGATCTATCCTAATCATTAAAAAAAAAAAAAAAAAAGATCTGTTCCTCCTACAGCATCGGCAAATGGGCTACGACTGAACTTCCTTTTTATTTCTCTTGCTTCCTGTCTTTAATATTCCCGCCTTTCTTTAAAGGGGTCACTTGCCAGTGAAGCCTGGGTGTGTTTACACAACACACACTCCCCTCTGACGTCATCAGTTGCTCTTACATCACCCTCCACCGTGGTAGGTTTGTGATTAGTGCTGCTAGCTGGCTGGTTAGCACCAGTTTTCCAGTCCTGATGGCACCTGGCGTCATCTGACTCGTGTTCATCAACCTTCTGTAGATTTGTAGGTGAAATGAGTACCCAAGGGCAAAGCATGGCTGAAATAATTGTAGTAACATGCATGATACTATAGTATCCTTGTACCCCAGGAAAGTGGATGGACAACCTCCCTCAAGCTCAGAGGTCTCAGGTGTTTGTATGTGCACTGCAGTTAAGGGTTTCATGTTGTCTGTTCCCACTTTTACTTGTCTTTTACTCTCCTTAGTAAAATTTAACACACAAAATGAGGCCTCTTAGTATCAGCCTTGTTCGATAAAAAGAGTCATCACAAACTAACCTGGTAAGTTACGTTTCTTGATAGTAAATTTTTCATGAGGGTTGGAGGAGAGAGGCTACAACCAGTGCATCTTATCTGACAGGTTTATGTGTCACCATTTTGGAGTTAGATACAGTAGATATCAGGAAAATGTTCTGCATTAGGTAAAAAGATTTATATATGTAGTTTGGTGAGGGAAACGCATGATGATGTATCACTATGCACACTGAAGTTTTTTTTTTACATTTTTCAAGCGCATACCGGTTATTACATTAGCAAACATAACGGATTCCTGGTTACCCAAATAATTTCACTTAATATTTACTCACGAAAACGTTTTCATTTCCACACATAACTAGGGACCATTCGCATTTTCCTCCGGCTGGACATCTCAGTGACAAATCAAATAATACCACTGGACATTAATGTAATGCAGCAAGAGCAAGATGTTGTGTGTAAAAATACAAATAGTTCATTGCTGGGGTAACATCACTTACTGATAGGGGTCTTAGGTATTTATTAGGTTAGGTTTAATTATTTTAATTCAATATAATTTTCACAAAATGATCCATATTAATCCAGTGATGAAAATTCCTTACATTGATTTATGGGATCATATGACAATTTAATGGTAAACATTTTATTCGAAAAGAGCAGACATACATTTGGGTAATTACAAATAGAAAGCTAACATAATTATAACCATAGTTATGAATCATCACTGCATTACTTTCTGTCCATCAAGTACAGCACCTGACAACATTTAACCCCCTGAAGATAGGCGTTGGCGGCGCTAAAATATAGTGATGGAAAGGGTGTGAATATAAATGAGGGTCTCTGGGAATGATTAGAAGTTATGTATGTTGATGACAAGTGTTGCCTTAGGAGCCTATTCCCATCAGTGAGAATGTTACCTGAAGGGCCTGTGCATAGATGGTGGATGTGCTATGTCTACAGTTCTTCACAGCATCATTGGTTTATGGGACACAAGAGCCCAGGCCACAGTGCTTGTACGAAAATACCAATGTTGTGCCACCGAGCGGAAGAATCCCAACCAAAATTTTTATTTTATTTTACTCTGAGCATTTGTTTCGAAGTCTATTGTCTGAGGTCAGCAGCTCACCTATGGATCACAGACCTTTACATGTCATAATTCTGGCACTATCTTTCACCTTTCACAATAATGTTAGTAATGCATGAATCAGAACTGCCGTGATGGTATTAAATGGATTTTTTTTTTTTTTTCAAATAAGCGGTTCCTGTGGAAGATCTGTTAATGCCAACAATTACTAGTCCACACATTGTTCCATGCCGAAGCCATGGAAGAGTGTGTCCCTTGCGTCCGGTGAATAAGGTACCTTTGTATCCAGGCTGCTTACTACAACTATACTAGTTGTCATAATCAGGTAGGTCCTGGTCTATGTGTTCCAATGGATGATCTTGAGATGATTCGTGAAGAGGATTAGTGTAGGGAAGTTTGTCCCTTTGGGATGGTTTGACCATGTGAAGCGGATGGAATATGACAGACTAATCAGAACAATTTAATATATTTGAGTAAGCTGGAAGGGGAGAACAAGGATGTGATGGAATGATGGAGTGGAGAGATATATGAGAGAGGGGTGTATGAACTGTAGGAAGGGCAGCCAAATGGCAGAGGACAGAGCGACGTGGAGGCGATTTGTTAGTGGCCACCTCTAACGGGATTAAGGCTTTAGCAGTGGACAGATATATATTTTTTAATGTGTCCAACTCTGGGCATAGGCTTCACAGCACGCACCCAAGGCCCAGTAGTCCTCCTACATACCATACACCTGCACATGTCACCACTTCGGCGCTAACACCCATCGTCAATATTGAATACATGCTAGGGCTGTCTCATACAGGAGTGGTCAATTGGTATTAGTGGGGATATTTTCACATGTCGGTGGGTCTTCCGGTACATCAGTAAAATAGACCACAGCATAACCGTGGAGTAATATCCTTACCGACAACAATACTATGAATATAAATAAATTGGTGGTACAGTGGTTTTTGTTTATATGTGTTGTAGATAATTATGTTTGTTTTATCTTAAGTCATGTAATTTTAATAATGCTCAGCACTCATAACTAAACATTAACTGACACACAGACAAGTAGCAACTGTTCGTCCACTGTACAATATACACTCCTGACATGAAACCTGGAAAAAAAAAAAAAATGATTCAGAGTGAAAGAGGTCAAGGCCAACACAGCAGGGCTGCAGAAAATTAAACATTCATGAGGCCTACTTTTGTCCCCTCACCGTTGGCCCTTTGTGTGTGTGTGTGTGTGTGTGTGTGTGTGTGTGTGTGTGTGTGTGTGTGTGTGTGTGTGTGTGTGTGTGTGTGTGTGTGTGTGTGTGTGTGGAGGGATGGCATGCACACAGAGCGGCGCGCCAGGCATAACAAAATATAGGGTAATGTGGTGTGGGGATGTAGAACCAAAAAATAAGAAAAAATAAAAAGTTAAAAAATCGTTTTTCGCCATAACTTCTTTTATAATTCGTCATATCGGCTTTCAAACCAAAACCTACAGGTGTATCTTTCAAATCTGTATCCTATAACATGCCTCATTACATCAGGGGGGTCGTCCCCCAGTTTGCGGCAGGGCCAAATATTTCAAATGGGCATAAAATCGTAAATTTCCACCCTATTTACTCCAAATTTTATGTGACATCTTTGACTAGATATCCTGTCATGTTTATACGTCAGCACTAAAATGACTGCTGGGGACGGGTTTGCTGTGCTTTGGCACCGCCTCTTGTTAAAGCTGTTTGCAGCTTAATTACAATCTTTATATCATCCACCTAATTACAGTCCTATATCACCAAACTAGGTCATGATGGTTGTGATATGTTTGTAATAACCAGTAAAGTCTTTATTTCACCAAGCTAGATCATAACTGTTATACGTTTGCAATAACCCACGCAATCAGTGATGCCACTCCTCGGGATTTTTCCCACGATCTTGGGATATAGGGTCTAGTCTTGGGATGTGGGGAATTTTATTTCAAAGAGCTGGATGTCTTGGGATTTTAAAGTTTTCTCAATGTATCTTTAATTATTTAGGTTTGCAGATTAAATAATATCTGAATACCACAGATTATATCCATTTACTTTATTCTCTCATATAGACAAAAAGATGACCACTCCAGGAACAAATCACTTCCTCAACTGTGTTCTTCGCAAAGTAGACAAAATGAATGCTGAGTTCCAATCGCAGTACTTTCGCCATTCAACTCTATATTCTGCAATCTCTCATTAACATACATGCATCTTAGCAATGTTTGTGAGTGAAGAAGTAATTCAGTCACTAGGGCCGAACAACACTGATCCCCATGGTCATCTATCTATCTATCTATTGCCAGACGCCTCAATCCTGTTTGGGGTGGCCACAAACAAATCGCCTCCAAATCGCCCTGTCCCCCGCCATTTCACTGCCCTGCTCCCAACTCACACCCCTCTCTCTCATATACCTCTCCACCCCATCCCTCCATCTCATCCTCGGCCTCCCCTTCCCTCTTCCCCCCTCCACCTCACTCACATACACTCTCTTCGTTAATCTTTCACCCTCCATCCTCTCCACATGGCCAAACCACCTCAGTGTGTTCCTCATAACGCTTCCTATCACATCCACATCAACACCACAACTCTCCTTTATATCCTCATTCGTCAGCCTTTCTCTCCACGTGACTCCACAGGCTTCTCTTAAATAACTCATTTCCACTGCTCTCACTCTTGACTTGTGTCCTTCCAGCAATGTCCAAGCTTCACTTCTGTACGTTAGAGCTGGTATCACAATACTGTCATGTAGTAACTTTTTCACTTCCATGCTCATTTCATTGTTTCTTATCACTGCTTTCAAAGAACCAGCAACCTTTCTTCCCTGCTGTATCCTTTCAAGCACTTCACCCTCCAAACCTCCATCCTTACTCATCACACTACCCAAGTACTTAAACGTACTCACATTTTCCAATTCCTCACCATCCAACCTCACTGTATATTCACTAACTTCATCTCTCTCAAAGACCATCACTTTACTCTTCCCTACATTCACCTTTAGATTCCGTTTCTTACACACTCTCTCAAACTCATCCACCAAGCCTTGCAGCTCCCCTTCACCTTCACTCAACAACACAGTATCATCTGCAAACAACAGTACAGGGAGTTTCCAAACACTATCCTCTCTCACCAGGGCCACTCCAACATCCACTACCCTACCTTGTACCTCTTTTATTACCCCATCCATGTACAGATTGAACAACCATGGAGACATGACACATCCCTGTTTCAAACCAACCCTCAATGAGAAAAATTCACTCAGTTCACCATCCACACGCACTGCAGCCTACGCACCATCGTACATACTCTTCACAGCATTCAACAACTTCCCATCTACTCCATATATTCTTAACACTTTCCACAATCCTTGTCTATCCACCCTGTCATATGCTTTCTCCAAATCCATGAAAGCCGCATACAACTTCTTTCCCTTCTCTAGAAACTTTTCCACTAAAGATCTAAGAATGAATATCTGATCTACACAACCTCTTCCCTTCCTAAAACCTCCCTGTTCTTCTCCAACTAATTTCTCTGTTCTTTCTCTAACTCTGTCTATAAGTATCCTATCATACACTTTTCCTATTATACTAAGAAGACAAATACCCCTATGATTACCACACACTTCTTTTTCCCCTTTTCTTTTGTACAAGGGAATAATTATACCTGACTTCCAATCCTCCGGGACTCTACCTTCCTCCCAGGCCAATCTGCACATCTTCCACATCCATTCTACTACTATCTCTCCCCCATGCTTCAGCATTTCACCAAACACTCCATCATTTCCTGGGGCTTTCCCCGATTTAACTTTCTTCATTGCTTCCACAACTTCTATCCTACTGATTTCTTCCTGTCTTCTCACCTCCCTTCTTCTCCCAGCCATTCCCCAGCCACTTATACTCGCATTACTTCCATCCTCTACGTTCAACAATTCCTTAAAGTGTCTCTCCATCTGCTCACTTTTTCTCCCTTCTCCACTAGTAATCTACCATTTTTGTCTTTCACTCCCCTGCTAACTTCACTTCCACCCTGTCTTACTCTTTTCACCTCTCTCCAGAACGTTTTCTTACAGTCCCTCCACTTTACACTCAAATTCCTTCCAAATTCCTCATCCACTCTCTTCTTACTCTCTCTTACTAATCTTTTCACCTCTCTCTTTCTTTCTACATATAACTCTTTCTTCCGCCTCTCAACTTCTTCCACGCCCCTATTTCTCATCCATTCATTGTATGCTTTCTTCTTTTGTGTCACAGCCTGTTTCACCTCTTCAATCCACCACGCTGTTCCTTGCACCCCCCTCCGTCTTCTCTTCCTTCCACACACCACATCACATGCTGCACATATTTCTTCTGTAAATATCTTACACACACCTTCCACGTCTCCCATCTGCTCCAATTCATATTTGCCCAATCGTTCCTCCACTTCTCTCTTATACTCTGCCTTTTTCTCATCCTCTTGTAACCTTTCCACTCCCCTTGCCACTACTCCTTCCTCTCGTCTTTCCCTTCTTCTATTCCTCCATCTTACTTGCATTCTAATTCTGGCCACCACCAAGTAGTGGTCAGAAAGTCCCCTCCCCCAACCTCTATACACTCTTGCATCCTTTACACATCTTCGCATCCTTTCATCCACACACACATAATCAATCATTGTCTTCCTTTCATTCAGTTCACCACCCACCCTTCTCATCACTCGCCATGTATACCTGTGGATCATTTTATGCCTGAAGAGGGTATTGTCTATCACCAACCCCCTCCAAGCACAAATGTCCACTAACGCACTCCCATTCTCATCTATCTCAGCAGGCACACCCCACTCACCAAGTATTCCATCCACCTTCACATTCCCAACTTTACCATTCATATCACCAATCAAAAACACTCTCTCATTCCTTCCAAACTTTTCCATGCACACTTCTACATTTGTCCAGAACTCTTCTCTCACTCTTCTAGCACGATCTTGCGTTGGTGCATACACATACACAATCGCCCACATTTGTATTTCAACTTTCAACTTTACCCACACAATCCTTAACCCAACTGATCCATACTGTCTTATGCTCCTCTTCCATCTTTTACTCACAACTATACATACTCCTTCCTTTGCCCTCTCATTCTCACCTACTCCTGCACATACTCCTATTCTCTCACACTTTCTCTTCTCCATTTTGTTTCAGTTATTCCACATACATCCACTTTCGCACCCTAAAGCACCTGGACAATCTCTCTCTCTTTCACCTCATCATTCGCTCCCCTTACATTCCAAGTTCCAATTGCCATGTCCTTTGTCCGGTCCTTGGTCTTCATCGTTTGGTCAGTCCTTGTCCGAGGCTTATTGTTTGTTTTTTTAGTTAGTTGTTTTCCGGGGAGGGGCACTAACCCTCCGCCAACCCTTTTAGTCGCCTTTTACGACAAGCAGGGATACTGGGGGAGTATTCTTGAAAAAAAAAAAAAGCCCTACCACCAGGGGGGTATATAAAAGAAAGTTTATGATATTGACCTTGGTGGCAGATGTGAGTCCATGCTTATTAATGAACCTCTAGGAGAAACCAAAAGATTATTTCGTCTTTGCCAGAAGTTTTTGGTGGAACTTTGCGCCCAAATGCAAAAGAGATTTACTTTTGAGGAAGAGAGTATTCTTGCCATGCTGCGAGTCCTTGACCCCAAAGAAGCACTCTCCCTTCAGAGAAGCTTACACTCTTCTGTAAAATTGGCAGTCCAGTTTCCTACACTGATTAAATAAGACTTATATGAACTACAGGGCGAGTGAAAAGATTTGTTGCATTTCAAGGCATCACTGGAAAAACATGAGTAACTCAGTAACTAATTTCTGGGTTGAACTGCTAACGGTAAAAGATGGCCATAACCATCCGAAATTCAGCCACCTTTCTTACTTCATGTGCTGCCTCCTGGCTCTACCACACTCGTCTGCAAGTGTTTAGAGAGTATTTTCTCAACTTAACATAATCAAAACTAATCGAACAAACAGACTGCTTGTGTCAACTGTTGCAAACCGCCTTAAAGCTAAGCAAACAACTGCACGACAGGAAGTAACATGCTCTAAGTGGGAGCCATCGGCATCGTTAATAAGAGACGTTACAGGTGGGCAATGCCACCAGTGCTACCTGAACGGAGAAGCTGCCAGGAAGCAGAGAGAAGTGGCAACCATCTATCCTGATGATGCCGAGGCTCCCAATGATGAATAAGAGTTTCTTCATGTATTTCTCCAATAGTTCTTCAATATTCATGTGAGGTATAGACCTTGGCTAATCAATGTTTTAGCATTAATTCACATTATTTGTAAACCTTGGGATATTTTGGCCTGTCTTTGGATTTTTCAGAGGTTAGTCTTGGGAGTTATCAAAGTTTGGAGTGGCAACACTGCACGCAATAAATACACTTACATGTATTCACTTCCAATACGGAATTGTTTTCTTCAACTAAATAATAACTCTTGGCAGTAACGATAGAAAATATATATATATATGTTCTATACTACATGTCATTATGCTGAAAACGTTAAGCCAAGTTGCCATAATGTTTACTCAGAGTATTTGAACATGATGACGCCAAAGAGTGACTAATTAGTGTATGTTTTATCATTTTACAATTACTCTGCGGTAGGAAGACCAGAATAACGAGTGATTTTGTAGTTATACTTTATAAGACGAGAGAAACTGCCGTGTTTGGTTACATCTGACCTACAACGGTACCCTTTGAGTTCCCTGCTGTTGTATATCCCCCGCCCTCATATAAATGTATGGAAACGTAAGTGGCAATCCACCCACAAGCAAATGTTGGCCAGTATTATCATGCTTCCAACTGCCGTAACAAATATTTTCACCTAACTGATGCAGACTACTTGACGACATGGATCACTGAAAGTTGGAGGCAGTACATCAAGAAAGAGCTGCATGAAACTCTTCATATATAATTATATATTAAATGCATTGTGGGCAGCTAAGAAGACAAATAAATGAAAGACAAACAAAGGAAGCCAACAATCATCATCAGCAGCAGCAGCGGCACATGAAGACAATGGTTTAATAGTCATTTTTTGAACGTTCTCCATATCTCAAAGGATTGCACATATCTCTGGTCATGTTTACTTTCCATATCCTCCGTCTTTTCTCTCTGTACATTCTGTATTTTATTTTCCTGCCAAGCTTCACACTTATCATTACACCGAAGAAATATGAAAATTTACAGGAACATAAACGGGAAAACAGAAGTGACGGTAAAGCAACATATTTGCCCAGGTGATCTAGTTGTTTGAACGGCTCAGTATGGTAATTGGATAGGTTCCATTAGCTGAGTAGCTTTTTTCATATCGAAATATTATTCAGGGAAGTAGGCTGTCTTCAAATGCCCTGGACATAGGTAGCCTAGTCTCAGTGCCCTACACTTCTAGTTAGATAACACTGGGTTGGCTTTTAAATTTGAAGAAAACCAAGGTGAGAAATTAATCCCCCCCTTCCACAGAGAGAGAGAGAGAGAATGATGATCAATATTAGCTGTCCTTTTGAAATGATATACTTCAAGATAAATCCTACAACTCAAGATCTGTTGTGTAATATTATACTCTATAAACTGGTTAAGCTTTGCCATCCAGACTGAAAAAAAAAATCTTAAGTCTCCAGTTTTGTACTTTTTCATGCTACTCCTTCCTTCCTTCAAACAAGTTGTTTAAATTTACAAGAGATCTCTCGTGTTGTAGGGGTTAATGAAAGGTACATCTGGCACATCCAGTTTTATAAGTCGCTGTTAAACAGAAGAAAATCGTCTGAAGGTAGCAGGAATAAAATAAAAATGGCATAGCTACTATATACATAACCAATACAAACATGACTCTCTCTCTCTCTCTCTCTCTCTCTCTCTCTCTCTCTCTCTCTCTCTCTAAGGCAATTTTCATTTTTATAGGAATCTGTGTGCGCAGGATTTTTACAAGCCTTTCCTGGGCAGCATTTGCCCCGCTCCTTCGCGTAATTAACGAGCGTGGATAATCTAGTAGTTTATGAATGTTGGTCAGTCATAACTACACAAAGACGATAAGCCTGTACGTGAGGAGACTTTAGGAGCTGAGGAACTGGTGACGAAGGAAATATTCCAGTTTAAAATCGATGGACAACAGAGACAAGGCAGAAACCGAGTGGGCGAAAGTGTTATGCTGAACCAGAGTAAAAAATAAGTATTTGGGCAGAGAGAGAGAGAGAGAGAGAGAGAGAGAGAGATGCTGCAGAGGTGCACAAAACTTATTGGGTTTTTACCATAGGGTGTTGTAGTACTGATAATAATTATGGAAAGGTTTTCACTCTAACTGCCCAGAAACTTGAGGGTATTGTTATTGGAGCTGCGAGAATTAATGATGAAATCTTAAGCTTCTTATCAGAGGATGATGCTACCCAGTTTAAGCATATATACACAGCTGTGAACGTGTAAAATCGATTTATATTATTGCTTACATCTATTTAGTTATATCATCCCGACTTCTTTTTTCCATCTAAAGAGAGTCGTGTCTACAAAGAAAGGAAGAACACAACGTAAGAGAGCTGGACCTGAGAAATATCACGGTCAGTGAAATGCCCCAGAGACTCATTCATTCGCCATTCAGACCCATTATTACTGACAATCTCACATTCTTAACCATCTGCGCATTTTGGGGGATACTGTACATCGCCACACATTGCCATAACACAGTGTCAGTCAGATGACTGTCAAGTTAAAAGATAAATGGCAACCCCTCGCCATGTTCTCCTCTGGACATAATCAGCCAAAGTGATTCCCTGTCAGTCCCTAAGCATCATCAACCGTCATAGCTCCCCTTATAGAATGTGTGTGTGTGTGTGTGTGTGTGTGTGTGTGTGTGTGTGTGTGTGTGTGTGTGTGTGTGTGTGTGTGTGTGTGTGTGTGTGTGTGTGTGTGTGTGTGTGTGTGTGTGTGTTCAAAAAGTTAATGTTATCATATTTGTTCTATGGTGTACTTGGTAATGAACTGAGAATCTATGCAATGTGATTTTA
Organism: Coenobita brevimanus; assembly: GCF_032717465.1. Lineage (NCBI taxonomy): Eukaryota > Metazoa > Arthropoda > Malacostraca > Decapoda > Coenobitidae > Coenobita > Coenobita brevimanus. Next base: position 6,664,214 of record NC_137042.1, read on the forward strand.
TTAAATAAAGCATTTATTTCAGGCCAGGGGAAACTAAATTTATGTTAGCTGACTGTGCGATAGACTTAGAAATATTCATAACGAGGTAATGGTATCTGAGATAATTGTAATATATTTACCATCAACTTAACCTCAATTATCACTTCAAAGTCGGGAATGTAAATAGTATAAAGGATTTAATAGGTAATGTACAGTACTACCACATGGTGGACTGAAGACTTCCAGTAGGAGGATAATGGGTGTTGGTGTACACGTAACTTGGTAGTATGGAAGTCTGGTGGTTAAGGAGCCAAAGCAGGTGTCATTGTGACTGACACAAGAGTTTATGACAGGACAGACTCATTCACCCGTCATGGATATTTAATGCACTTGAAGGATTCAGTTGCAAATTACACTCTACACAGGCAGCCACTGTATCATGAGGAAGGTATGTGGAGGTGGCAGTACTTTCTCTTCAGATCCTAAACCCATACTTGTTGTTTGCCTTAACGACCCATGTGCAGTCAGAAGACATTAAACTATTCCAAGTAAAACCTGTATCATTCAGGTCTGGTGTGCTAGCATTAGTAGGGGTGTTTGTTTGCACGACATGTCAGTGGGTGTTGTGAAAGATCAGTTACAAATGCTTAAACTAAAACCATCAGCCCTATTCCCAGCATCAGATTGTCATCAGTCTTGCGTTCCTTTTGTCCGCCGTTCGATAATTTATCATTTGACCACCAGTTCAGTTATCGGCAGTGGTAAGCGAGAGCATGGTTGTGAGACAAGAGTAATGTCACTGAGGTCCGTTGAGAGGAGCCAGTGGAATACATCGCACCATATTCGGCTCGTAATTAGAGGAATTAGGGAGCACTCGTAAAGTGTATTCCTTCCCCATCGCCAAAAAAATTATGATATACTTGTGTAATTCCTTTTTCCTACCAGATGAATACTTTTACGGTCTCACTTTGTCAGTTAATTCTACGACCTTATTGAGCTCTATTGCGCATCTATGAGAGCGCAATCCTCCATCACCAACAATAAAATTTATGATTTATTCTTGCATCCGGGTCCGGATCAACCTCAGAATCTAGTAAACTCCTCCAGGACCCTTTTTTCACCTACCCAACTGATTCGATTGAAATCCAATAAAAAACTTATTGAGATATCTTGCATGCAAACAGACAAAAGGAGAAACAGACAGGAGTGAATACATAACCTTCATACAACTTTATTGGCGGAAGTAATCAGAGTTAAATTCCTTTATGGGTTATCCTGTTGCGTACCCGGTACAGTTTGTTTCCTCGGTGTTCGTATTCACATATCCACTTAGCTAAAATCAGGGACGACAATCCTAGATCCAACACCAGCAAGACTTTTATCCAACGGATAAAACTAAGACAGACCCAGTTTGAAGTGCAACATCAACTAAAAACTGGGTGCGGATCACCACATCTTATTTCACAGACTTAGAGCCATGATCTACCGGCAAAATCTTACCTCACGCCTAAGACTGGAGTACGTGGATGACAGGTAATTCCTTTGCCGTATAAGTAAAGGGGCGAGGAAATCGCAGATGCATCATCAAACGGTGCTGGGCAGATTTAAAAACACAGTCACGTGTTGGAGTTTCTGGACGGCTGTGGACTCTGTACCAGCATCTCGGTATATGGAAGTGACTGCATAGTTCCAATCCCATTACTCCTGCATCCACAAGGAGGCTTGGGACTCGGGAGGTGCTAAATGGTCTCGTATCCTTACGCAGGCCCGCGTGATGTACGGAGTCCAAGGTGCAAAACTGGGCTGGGGTAGCTGAGGAATACACCTCACAGCCACACTCCAGCATGGATAACAACAGAACGTCATGGAGGAGAAGGCCACGTCAAGATCATGGGTCTCGACCCCGACCCCTCCGAACGGTTCTCATTTCTCAGTGATATGTTATGTTCATTACACCTCAGTAGCCTCTTGTATGTTACTAATGCACAATGTCAATAATAAGATCTAATGAGCCGAATTGCGGTAAGGATGATAAATCGCTAAGATACAGGAGCTGCGAAGCCTACAGTGGTTTCATAACACTCATCCTTCAGCAACTTCTTTTGCACATTGCACCTAGACGGCCTGTTGAATGGTATTAATGCAATCTATGTCAATAATGAAATGCATAACGTGTAAGAGAATACTAAGTTGCTATAAGGACAGTAAATCGCTAACAAACACGAGCTACGAAGTCACCAATGCTACTAAATAAATCCCTTAGAAACTGGAACTATGAAGCCTGCATTGCTACTTAATAAATCGCAAAGAAACAAGAACTACGAAGCCTGCATTGTTGCTTAATAAATCGCTAAAAACCAGGTGCTACGAAACCTACATTTGCCACTTAATAAATCACTAAGAAACAGGAGCTACGCTAGGCTGAATCATTGGTCTTCGTTGTGGGGAAGGTCTATATAAACTCCATCGTCTAGTCTTAAGTTTCATTGGTGAGAAATACATATATTGATAGACCGGTAGTCATGTCGGTCAAGGAAGCTCCCTGACACCTCTCCCTTAGCGATTTAGCTTTGAGAATGGCTTGTTAATATCCTTTTGGACGTTCTTTATGTAGATTATGTCATGGTTAGGATTTGTATATCCAAGAAGAGGACAGTAAGGTGTAATAAACAGAGTCGCATTGGAAAACGTGTTAAGGAGCTTCCTTAACCGACGAGAACACCTGCATTTATCTAACATCTCCAGTTCTCAGTGTCTCCCAAACTGACAAAAACTTGTAGGAAAAAGTAAAAATTGGCATCATTTGGCCGAAGAGGTTAAATTATTTGTTCGAAATTTATATCTTATTATTGGGTAGGATTGTCACACATATTTACGATGTATTTCCTGCCATGGTACATTTTGTTTTGTGCAGGAAGCACTAGCGACACGGGAACACTTACTATCCTTTCCTTGTTCTTCCTGCAGCAAACACATGTAACGTACAAGAGCTTTCCTCTCGTAACTCAGATTTGTTGTTTGTAGGTGGCACGGGCGATAAGGCAGGACTCTACACTAGTCCTTCCTGCAAGGATATTCCTAGGTTACGACATTAAATAAATCGTAAATATGACTAAGAATTTCAGCCTTCTCTAATGAACAGATAAATACATACATTTTAGGAAACCCTTCTTGTACTGAACGGGTTTATGAAGCCTGTGTCCGAGCCCATCAATGTCATAAATAAATAGATAAATAAAAAAAAAAAAGGCTGAATAAAATATCTGGGTATTAAGAGCTAATCCATCCAACATGTAGTCCTATTTCTCTCTCTCTCTCTCTCTCTCTCTCTCTCTCTCTCTCTCTCTCTCTCTCTCTCTCTCTCTCTCTCTCTCTCTCTCTCTCTCTCTTTTGCCCCATCAGCAGCGTAGAAGTCTGGTGCCAGGTTACTCAGTCCCGACATTTAAGGCAAAGGTAACCAGCCTCACTAACCCCTGAGTGACATTATGCATACAGTAAACTCCAACCTTCCCTCAGATGGAAACCTTAGCAGGTTCCATCCGGTTGGGGCGTCTTAACCCACTAGACCACCAGGAGTCAATTTGTTACAGGGTCACCATCCAGCGTAGAAGAGGCTTCCTGCGTTACAGCAAACCATTTGGCTTGTCACTTAGCGTAGAGTTATCTGAAGCTAGCACTAGACTGAGATGATAGCAATATAATAACAACAATAATAATAATAATAATAATAATAATAATAATAATTAGATCAAGTGGACTAAACCATGTCACTGTAATGGTTCAACAGTCCTTGGTGTTGTTGGTGGCGTTGACGGTAGTGTCTGACTGCACACTGAGGCGGAACTGCAGCAGGATGATCATGTAGGTCATTACAAAGCTCACCACCTGTAATTAACACACACCTGTTGTTAGTTTGCTTTCACATGGCAAAGATCACTAACTCCTTTCAGCCCATTTCGTGGTCAAGTAGTAGAATGGAGGGGATGATTGACTTGTAACCAAGGAGGCTTATTTTTGCCAGATAATTATGCTGCGAATTGAAAAAATCTAGATCAGATTTAAAAAAAAAAATATTTGTCATCTTTTTGAACACTCACAATTGGCTCTATCCTGGCCTAACATTGCCATCTCTCCCTCTTGAATGCAGCTTTGTATCAGTAGACGAACACTATAGTATGGTACTAGTCAAAAAGTGCTATAGAAAGGATATAGAACCATAGCATTCTCTTTTTCTGCCATTGAAAGATATGAAAAAAGCTGCAAAAGAAGGAAATCTTGGCCGAGTTAGAGAAAAAGGGGTATAGATGCTGTCACACTGCATCATCAATCAAAATATCTCTGGATCTCTCTTACATGAACATTTAGTAACACCATCGCATTCAGAAAAAAAAATAAATAAAGACAGAAAAGAAAAAAAGATGGATGTCATCTATTCTGAGAGTTGTTCAACAGGTGCTTCTAAAGGCAACATTATATAATTAGCTGCAAAAGTATATCCAAGCCATATTCCGATTTATGCTCTCTGTTATTTGGTTTGATCAAACTGAATGTTTAGAAATGTATATAAGAATATTTTTCACAATCATTCTACTGTAACAACAGGGCTACAAAGCAAAGTAGTTGAGCATACAGTTGAATGAGGTCAAGGCAATGCAGGTGACAGTTTTACTACACCGTTAAAGATCCACGACCGAACAATTTGCCGTTTGGGACAACCATGGACAAATGAAAATTCCTTTTGATGGTTTATACATCGCAGCTTCTACTAAATTTTTTTCATTATAGGTAATTGTTCTAATAAATATTAACGGTAATAAATACCTCTTTAATATGACCTTGAGTGTCAAGGAGTGGATAGACGGAGAGGCGCTGGCGGCCATGCGAGACAGACGCTTTGACCGAGCAGGCTAAAGCAGGAAAGTCAATGAGTATGCTTCATATGGGTCGCGTGACACTTACGTAAGCGGTCAGGTCACACTTACGTACGCAGTTGCGCCATCTCAGCTATGAAACTCAAATCAGTACAAAAATGGCCGGTGGATGTGGAGGTGTTCTAAGACTTATTGGGTGCTAGTGATGAAATTTTTCTAAGATAATGATGCAGCTGTTGACTTAAGAGATCATAGTGCTGCCAAGAACGACTGGCTGTCTTAACTGAAAACTACCATGAATTACAGGAGGGACAAACATTTATGGTACTATGCACGTTATACAGCCTTTAAGAAAGGACGATTTACGCAATTTGAAAGTTAAGTTTGGACGGGATGAGGTGGTTAATGTTGATGGGGGTTTGGGGGTGTGCTGCCCCCAGTTATGATAATGATTTTTTTTTTTCTGGTGCCTGTTGATTCACTCTCTTCCTGCCTTCATTTTATCCCCGCCCAAAACCTCCTGTTTCCCACTGGTCCTCTGTTATCGCCAGAGGAGGGGAAGGGGGACATAGCTCGGAAACTTGATTCGCGACAGGTTTGCAGGTTAAATTCGATCGATTAATTAACACACACACACACACACACACACACACACACACACACACACACACACACACACACACACACACACACTAGAAAACAGTCATAACTAAAATTCATTGTTGTCTGAAACAGCAAATTGGCAGTCTAATCCAGGCCTGAGCGTGAATTACATTCAACGATGATGAAATAACGCAAATAACAATGCTAATGGCTTTGGAAACAACACATAACCAGACATTATCTTTTCATCCATCAATCTATTTATTTATACATACATCTATCTATCTATTTGATTGTATGCACAGCCAGGCTAAAAAGTGATGTCACAAGTTCCATTTACTTTCAGTGGATTTTGTGACATCACCTATTGTGAGAATGTATGTATGTATGAACGTATGTATGTATATATGTACTGTCAAAGTGTCACTCACGTCCAACATGCGTGCAGGAGCCAGTGTGAAGAGCCGACACATGGGGAAGCCAGGCCACTCCCCCACCACCTCCAGCACCTCCCTCACCTGTGCCCACACCAGCAGACAGGCAGAGAGATTAGCGCTTGCGGTCCATTATGATCCGTATTCTCGTAGGGTGAGGTAGCTTCTTAACACCTTTTCCTAAACTATCTATCTAGCTATTGCCAGACGCCTCAATCCCGTACGAGGTGGCCACAAACAAATCGCCTCCACTTCGCCCTGTCCTCCGCCATTTCACTGCCCTGCTCCCAACTCACACTCCACTCTCTCATATACCTCTCCACTCCACCCCGCCATCTCATCCTCGGCCTCCCCCTCCCTCTCCCCCCCTCCACCTCACTCACATGCACTCTCCTCGTCAGTCTCTCACCCTCCATCCTCTCCATATGGCCAAACCACCTCAGTGTGTTCCTCCTAACGCTTCCTATCACATCCACATCCACACCACAACGCTCCTTTATATCCTCATTTGTCAGCCTGTCTCTGCATGTGATTCCACTGGCTCCCCTTAAAAAACTTATTTCCACTGCTCTCACTGTTAACTTGTGTCCTTCCAACAACGTCCAAGCTTCACTTCCATACGTTAGAGTTGGTATTACAATACCGTCATTTAGTAACTTTTTCACTTCCATGCTCACTTTCCTGTTTCTTATTACTGCTTTCAAGGAACCAGCAACCTTTCTTCCTTGTTGTACCCTTTCAAGCACTTCACCCTCCAAACTTTTCCTAAGCGATTTATTTTATTAAACTTTTCTATTCTCTTGTGTTACATAATGTTTCTGACAGATAGACCACGTTTACATAGACTATGAACCTTTTTAAATGAGAGATATGAGCCCATATTTTCATTTGTTTAAGGAAGTCTTCTAACACATTTTTGTAAGCTATTTATATTGTTTATTACATCTGGTCGTCTTCAGCGATACATAAACCTTCCAATATCGACAAGCTCTGTATGAATAACGTACAAAGGGTTATTAAGCAGCCATAACTGAAACTAAATCGTAAAGGGAGAGGTGTTGGGGAGCTTCCTTCTCCGCCGAGAACACTAGCTAATAACGCCTTGAACTGTATTCTCATGGCGTAAGGAAGCTCCCTCCTTAGTATATCTTCCTTAGCTATTTTTGGATTTGGTTAGTATCATTTTGTACGATATCTGTGTAGAGTGTAGCCATGTTAGAAGGATTTATATAACACAGAATGGGAAAGTAAGGTGTAATACTGTAATCTAAATAAATCGCTGAGGGAGAGGTGTTAGGGAGCTTTATTCATAAACGAGAATACGAGTCTTTTTATGTATCATGTTATCTACTTTTCAAACCTACTGGCGATTTCATGCAACAAATAAGAACTTATCGAGATTGAGTTGTTAAAAATTATAGCCTTATCTAAGTTGAAAATCATCGTCTATGGCAGAAAGATTAATATAAAATACATCTACCAGACTGAAGCAGGTTAAATATTTCACCTCGATGGCCACCGAGCTCACATAATCTCATTCAAATTTTTGGAACAATGCCAATTTTTTATGTGTCCAACTCTGGGCATAGGCTTTAACAACCCGTTCACTGAGGCCCAGCAGCCTTACGTACCATACACCTCCACATGTCACCACCTCGATACTAACACCCACCGTCCGCACTGAATACATACTAGTGCTGTCGCATAAAGGACTGGTGTATTGGTATTACATGAGGTGTTTTTATAACATGCCGGTGGGTCTTCTGGTAGATCAGAAAAGTCTGCTTCAGTTCAAATTCATAACCTACCCAACGCCCCAACCGGGATTCGAACCCGTATCCATTGGGATTGCAGGCCACCTCTCTGCCGATTCATTCCCACCGTTCCTCCTACTTGATATGATCAGCCTGTATCTCACGTTATGGATAGTATTCAGCAGTGGTGCAGAAAGGTGTAGCATTTAGTTATTTATTATCACCTACATCAGCACTTCTTAAATAAAAATCATTTTTATTTGAGAAGTGCTGATGTATTTATTTGAGAAGTGCTGATGTATGTGATAATAAATAACAAAATGTTACACCTTTCTGCACCACTGCTGAACACTATCCATAACGTGAGATACAGGCTGATCATATCAAGTAGGGGGAACGGTGGGGCAGAATAGTTAGAGAGGTGGCCTGCAATCCCAACGCATACGGGTTCGAATCCCGGCTGAGGCGTCGCGTAGGTTATGAATTTGATCAAATAGTAATAATAATAATAATAATAACTGAGGAAAGGTAGTGGTCGTGTCCTCGACCGTGGCCTTTTATACCCAGAAGATAATAATAATAATAATAATAAATAATAATAATAATAATAATAATAATAATAATAATAAATAATAATGATAATAATAATAATAATAATAATAATAATAATAACAACATGGCTAGTCTGCAACTTCGAAGTAAATAAACATATATATATATATATATATATATATATATATATATATATATATATATATATATATATATATATATATATATATAGAAAAATTCAGTCCTAAATTACTTCATTACAGCTGCAAAGGTCCCGGACCAGGCAACGCTGCCAACAACACTTCCAGATTATTATTATTTTTTTTTTTGTGAGGGAGAAGTAACCAAAGGCTGGGCCCGCATTAACGTTCCTTTCAAGAAAGAAACAAAAACAATACAAAAGAGAGCCAAATTCAAGATCCATTCATTTCGAGATGCCTGGACTCACTGCGTTTGAAAGACGGGAGATCATAGTAAGTAGGAAATACAGACAGAGGGAGACAGTTCCAGAGTTGAACTGTCGCATAAATGAAGGACTGAGAGTAACGGCTAACTCTTGCATTAGAGAGTTGGACAGCAAAGGGATGAGAGTTTGTTGCTAGGCGGATGCTACGCGCCCGTCGCAGAGGCAGAGGGACTCAAGCAGACAGTTCAGAGGAGCAGTGACCATTGAAGCAGCGATAGAAAAGAGATAAAGAGGCAACAGTGCAGCGAAGAGACAAAGGTTGAAGGGAGCCAGTAAGAGGAGGAGAGTTGATGAGACGAAAAGGCTTTGACTACACCCTATTGAGAAGAGCTGTATGCGGGGAGCCTCCCCACACATGAGAGTTGTACTTTAAAAAGGGGCGAATAAAACCCTTGTATAAAGTCAACAACTGTGCAGGAGTAAAGAAGACACGGAGTCGGCTTAGCACACTCAATCTCTTGGAAGCAGATCTGTATTAATCTATGTTTTGTCTTATGTAACCTAGTATATTTTCAGTGTTAAGAGCCTTTTAAAATCGGGGATTAAAGTAGTCTCTTTTTAGTCCTCCAAGATGAGAAGTTCTCTCTGGCTTAAAAATAAATAAACAAATAAATAAATAAATAAATACGCGGAATAAGCAGAAATAAAACAGAGAATTCGTTACTGAAGTGAAGGGCTTAAGGGTATGTCTGTAGCCAATAGCCCTAGTGGCATTCCATGACTGGTGAACCACCCAGCCGTCTCATAGGACTGATTTCCTTAGATCACTTGACCACCAGGCAGCATTTTACTGTACAAATCATTTTTTCTCTAACTTGGTTTAAACTTACAACGTAACCATCTTGGATTCTGACTTCAAACAGTAGACTAACACTGGAATATGATGCTTGTGAGGAAGAAATGCCTGGGAATGGATCTTGAACCTTAGCAATTTCTTTTTCTGCCACTGGACTACCCGGAATGTCATGAAGGAAAAGTTTAGGCAAGTTTAGCTACAAGAACGATAGGTTTAATATATGCTTCTATATGTAACGTTTCCTTTTATGATCGTTAGTTTTTTTTCAGTAACTGACTTGATTTTGCCTCTAGACTGTGAGCAGTGATGAAGATGCCAAGAGTAGTCAAAATAACTCAGTGTTTACCGTGATATATTTACCACTATTATTACTAGTTAAAGAGAAGTAAACAAAAGATGGAAAGAATGTGGAAATCGCCAGTGTGGGTTTCATGTGTGTATTTGCTGCATTGATATCGACAAATGTTCCTATATTGTTCGTTGGGGTACAGGAGAGAGTGAGAGAGAGTTTTGTGCTGTGCATGTGACTAAGTATAGAATATAAAAAAAAATACAATTTCCTTTGTAATGAACTTATTCGACAACAATTCTTATGTATCATTTTACTGAACAAAACTAAGTAACAACACCATTGCTTTGTGTCAGCAGGTATTACCTCTCGATACACACACACACACACACACACACACACAAAACTGATACAGGAACACATCCGCAAATGCTGTAGTGCAATAAAAACTCACCTCCATCTTCATATCACTGTCTTTCTCGTGGTGAAGAATTGTTTGTAATTGCAACTTGAGTTTGTCCACCTGAAAGAATAATTGTGTTAGAAAACAGTGCATTTACTGAGTGTAGGAAATATAGGCCTTCAGTAAGTCCGTACGTCATAAAAAAACGCTATTTAAAGTGTGATTTTTATATGGTATACTTTCCTAAGAGTCAAAACTGTAACTACATCGGGACATTACACCTAAGTTCTTCTTGAAATATATAGTTACAGTATAGTTACAGTAACATAGTTAAAGTAATAATACAGTACCAAGTGATAATAGAATATTATGTACAAATACATTCACTTCTTACACGAAATATCACCTGTTGTGCTAATATCCCCTCCGGTTCCTCGCCTATATAGTGTCAAATACATATTGAGGTGTAAGTATGAAGGACTTTTATGAGTGTGGCATGTATTACAGGATGGGTGTTGTGGGAGTGCTGTTTGTAGTAGGAGGACGACTGACTGCTTAGTCGATGTGTTGTTAGTCATAAGTGTTGACAACAAGGTCTGTGTACACGAGGAGGTCTGTAAGGACTGTAGGTGTAGGGATGAGTAAGGGGGCTCTTGAGTTCGACTTCTTTAGGATTTCCTTGATGACTTTGAGGTGAAGTGTTTTTATGGCAATATGCATGCACAGTAGTCGATCGGGACTCAGAGTCCAGTACTTGACTGGGGCTCCAGGCACTGCCCGATCAGCTGCCAGTAGGTTGGGGTGATGATGCGCAGCATCTTCCTCACATTCATGACCAGAAAGATGTGTCTGGCCTGACTGACAGACCTATGCTCGTATTCTCGTGGATTATGGAAGCTTCCTAACACCTCTTCCTGAACGACTTAATATGAATATGTATTGTTCATATCATTTTGTACCCTACTTATGCATATTATGGCATACTGGAATGATTTAAGCAATACAAAAGACAAAAATATCGTATAATAAGCAAAATAAATCGCTTAAGAAAAGCTTCCTCAACCGGTGAGAATGCAGGCCCTAATGTGACTCAATGATACCCCTCAAAAAATGTGTGCAGGGTAATGTCTTCTCCAGAAGGCTGGCTTGATGTATGGGGCTGACTGCTGGGAGTTTAGCCTCTCCCCGTGCTGTCTGGAGGGACATGCCATTTGAATGTGTACTGGAAATAGACCCATTTCTGTGTACTGGAAATAGACCCTTTGCTGTGTACTGGAAATTGACCAATTGCTGTGTACTGGAAATAGACCCATTCCTGTTTGGTTGAAGAGGGATCGAGGTGAGAAAAGGAAATGTGGAATCGCTAGGACGAGTCTGGTGGAACGAGCCTGCACGTAATTAGGACCCGTATTCTGGTCGGTTAAGGAAGTTCTCTAAAACTTCCTTCTAAGCGATATATTATGCTTATTAAGCTTTACTGTCCTCTTCTGTGTCATTTAATTCATTCATATACCACAATAGTTAACATAAATAGCATACAGACTGATATGAAATAGTCATATCCAAAAATAAATCGCCAAGGAAAAGGTGTTAATGAGCCTCCGTAAACGATAAGAATACAAGCCCATGTAAACCTGGGGTGTGTTCCAGGGAGTGTTTACTTTGTTGATGATGCTGAGGAAGGATAATGAAGTGACAAAAGTATCTGTGCAGTCGTCAGTATCGTCATCGAAACAGAAGTGGGTTGGTGGGGGCGAGGTTGATATAATGATGGTGTCATTAACGTGATTCACAGAGCATCCAACAGAAACATATCAGGTGGAGAAAGATTTTTTTCGGAAATAACTTTCATTTTATAGAGTATGGACAGAGAATGGAACAACAGATTAAATGAAAATATCCAAACACCTGATTACAGGTGCTCCATTCATTATAATGCATAACAGTTGGAGGTGAACTGCTGCAGGTTGAAGTTTGGGGGAAAACTAATCTGGGGAAACGAGTTCCAAAGAGTAGCAGTTCGTGGAATAAAGGAATTCTGAAAGGCAGAAGGTCTGCAGCATGGCTGTGTAACAGACCAGTCATGGGCGCTGTCAGAAAGTAGTAGATGATGTATTTTTATTTATTTATTTTTATTTTATTAGATCTTACTTGCGTCTCTTGATAACATTGGGACTGTAGGGAAATTGGGACAGCAGGAAAACTGGGACAGTAGGGAAATCAAGCATCAAACATTTGCAATGGTAGCAGTGGAAATAGCACAACGGGGGAGGGGAATTAATGGTACAATGGTAGAATAAACAACTGAATACAGACACATCTCTAATAGTTCCTGGGCCAACCACGACCTTTACACAAGGGCCTGTATTTTGGCCAGTTAAGGAAGCTCCATGACACCTCCTCCTTACTATGTATTTTGTTTCTTACCCTTTACTTCTTGAAAGCAGTGATAAGAAACAGGGAAGGGAGCATGGAAGTAAAAAAGTTACTGCATGACAGTATTGTGATACCAACTCTAACATATGGAAGTGAAGCTTGGACGTTGTTGGAAGGACACAAGTCAAGAGTGAGAGCAGTGCAAATGAGTTATTTAAGAGGAGCCTGTGGAGTCACATGGAGAGACAGGCTGACAAATGAGGATATAAAGGAGCATTGTGGCGTGGATGTGGATGTGATAGGAAGCATTAGGAGGAATACACTGAAGTGGTTTGGCCATGTGGAGAGGATGGAGGGTGAAAGACTGACGAAGAGAGTGTATGTGAGTGAGGTGGAGAGGGGGAGAGAGAGGGGGAGGCCGAGGATGAGATGGAGGGATGTCACGGGGTTTTTAAAATAAATGCAATATTAAAGGATAATTCTCAATAATACTGAAGAGCAAGGACAATGAATTGTCTTGCTAAATCAAGCAATGATTACTTTATGCCGGCTTGCTTCGCCGATTCTCTCAGAACAAGAATTTATAAACTTTCTCAACAGTACACAGCAGAGACTAATTACTCACAATTGCTGTTTATTAGTACTGTTAGCCTCTGGAGAAAGTGACTTCACCCCTGACAATAAATAACTAATACTATTAATGATATCAGGTTCTTGCTGATGCATTAACTCCTAGAAGGCACAACGGATTTTAAGCTTAATACAACAAGACTGGCCTAAGTACCAGTTATGAATAGCAAAGCGTTTATGCAAGCTAGGAGCTATAAGGGAAATAAGCTTAATTTTGGAGAAATGAAACACGAGTTTACATTACATTAAGCTCAAAGAAAACGAACTGTTAAATTTATTGATTACAAAGGAATAAATTTAACATTACATTTCAAAGTGAATTCAAAATAAAGAGATCGCACTCACTCGCTCACTCAGAAGCTAACCTCTTAAACCTAGGAAAATACGAAAAGGAAATACTGGTCAATGTAGCGAATCACCAAGGAAAGGTGGGAGCCTGGAGAACTGTAGTCTAGTGGAGTCTGGGTGCTAGAAGACCTCTCTCACTCTCACTACTGAAACACAGAACCACACTCCGTCGCGACATATAAAGGACTGATTCAAATACGATGTGTGGGGTAGAATGCCCAGGCCAGCCGGAAGAAGGCGTGGCCAACGGTTGAGGCAAGCAGGGGTGAACAATATAGAAACAATAATATCGCTCAGTAGAGCACTTAATGACGTGCATTGGAACGGTCACTTTTGAAACAGTGACGAATGTTTTGAAAAAAGTATATCATCGAAATGGAGAGAGAAACGGTTAACTGAACGATACACAGTGAGTTTTCCACTAAAGTTCGTGGTTTCTCACAAAAGGAAAATGTCGTGAGTTTGATTCGTGACATTACGCCCCTTCAAAATGAAATTTTTTCCTTATGGGAAAAAATTTGTGGATATATAAATATATGTACACATCCTAACTCAGTCACACAAGATTCACACTGTGGTGTGTGTTATCCTGCTACAGGAGAAAATCACTATCGCCAATGAGCGTAAAAAACTCGTTTTTACGTTAATAGGGGCAAGCTTTGAGGGAAAAAACTCCGTGACGATGGTGAAAATCCTGTACTCAGGTCAAACTGAGCGAAAGTTCGCTACATTTACACTGACAACTAATTGTTGTGTAGCGTGGTGTATGTGATACACGGTGTAGGTGTGACAGTTGTAGTGTAACTGTACCTACGTGTAAAATAATACAGTAAATATTAGTAATATGGTGACGACGAAGGCAGAGGAGAAGAGGCGGCAGCGTGCGGCAGACGACCAGCTGGCCCGCACAGCAAAACTGCTACACCCATCACTGTACCTGCAAAATCAATTAAGGCGGAGCATCAAAAGTGTCAATGAGACAAAAATTCTTATTACATTACAATTACTCTGCCTAGCAATCAGTACATGCTACAAAAGGTACGCTGTAGCTGAAAAATACGAGTGACAGCCTAAGCTTCGTACATTCGAGGTCGCCATTAATTTATTAGGTACATTATTAACCAGGAAACCTAGTCCCTGGACGCCGTTGGTCTCGAGGACTCATGTAGTTTACTGGTTAAACTTAACTCTTCACTTACGATTAGTGTCGGCAAGTTGAGAATCCTTATGCAAACTCGGGCTCGTTTGTCCTCAGACACAGCCTCGGACTGCAGACGGGTCCTCAACCTCCCCCTTAACCTAGTGCCTATATTAATATCGGGGAGCTGAGAATCCTTGTCCAAACTCGAGCTCGTGTGTCCGCAGACACAGTCTCGGTCTGCACACGGGTCCTCAAAGTTCCCCCCTTTAGCCTAGAGTACACATGTATATACAATATCGGGGCAGCTGAGAATCCTTACGCAAACTCGGGCTCGTGTGTCTGCAGACACAGCCTCGAGTCGCCTCTGCGGGGTTCTCTCTCGAACTTCCCCCTTAACCTACAGTATTTTTATTAATATCGGGGAGCTGAGAATCCTTGTGCAAACTCGGGCTTGTGTGTCTGCAGACACAGCCTCGGACTGAACATGGGTCCTCAAACTTCCCCCCTTTAGCCTACGGTACATATGTATGTACAGGCCCTGGACATGATGTTTCCTGTGGGGCCAAAGGGCGAGACGTCAGGTCTGCACCCATTTCACCACTACCCTGTCTCTCAACTGACTCAGAGATTACAGGTGCGGTTACAAACGGCGCAGGAAGGACATGTCCCTGAATGGTGTTACGTGGACACACATTGCAGGAACGCACAAAACTATCTATGTCTCGTCCCATCCCTGGCAAGAAAAAGTCAGCTCGGATACAGCCCTGGGTCTTCCTTTTGCCCATGTGACCTCCTGAGGCTGAACAATGACCCCATTCTAACACTGCTTGGCAATACTTGGCGGGAACGACAAACTGCAGTGGAACCTCGCCCTTGGGTGTTCGTGACTCACGGTAGAGCTGTCCTTGTTTACGATGGACCTTGGCTCGACCTCCCCGTGAATACTTTATCACTCTACCCTTTTGTTTCTTTCACACAGCAGCAAGTGTCGGGTCAGAATGTTGTTCTTGAACAACAATTTGGCTACACATCAGATCTTGTGGCGTTGCGACGGTCAATGGGGTGACACGATTCGGAGCCTTAGCCATGGCTCGTGTTACTGTAGCCGAAGTCTGAGTAGCGTCATCCTCGGTGCAACTATCCTTGACACCGGAAATATTGCCTATGATTAGGTCAAATAAAGGTTCTGGCATGACAACTGCAGCTGTCAGGCCAGTGTAAAATGGAGACGCCACCTGGATACGTGCCTCAGGGAACAATCTCACTGATCCATCAATAAGGTTAGCATGGATCTGTCGATCTGTGTACCATTCAGGCCGAACTAAACTCTGCTTGACAGAGCAACCTGAGGCACCATTGTTTCTCAGGACCTTCACAGGGATATCTCCCACAAACCCTGGCTGAACAAGGAAGGTACTGTCACCTGTGGGAGGGCCTGTGGAGGAAGCAGCTAGCCACTCATGAGGCTGCTGAATAAATGATGCGGCAAACATTGTGCCTTGTGAACTAGATACTCGAGGGGTCATACTCACTGCCTGTGGAGATGGAACATTGGCCATCTGTGGAGGGGGGTTCACTGTAACTGTGGGACTAGTGAACTGTGGGGGAGTACCCGTACTGGTAGGGACATGACCACCATGCTGCTGCTGAGGAATGAAGGCTGCGTTCGCCTCCTGCCTCCTATTCACTTGAGCTGGTGGTGAAAAGGACAGTCCCAACGGTTGGTTGCGTGGCTGATACTGCTGCTGGTTAGGGTACTTGTTGTACCGCTTCCAAGCAGGCTGCTGTGTATTTTGCCCCTGGTCCTTCTGCGGTTTGCTTGGACCTTGGCCATTATTCTGAGAATGGCCTTGTTGCTGGGGTTCAGTCTGAGACGGTTTCCCAGATTTATCAGGTTTTCTGTTCCAGGTATGCTGGTTACGAGTTTGATACCCGTATGCAGTGAAATATGCGTCAGCCTTTTTCACCATTTGGCTGGCATCTTCCACCTGGCAGATCTTAAGCTGAGCCACAAGTTCAGTAGGCCACGACTTTTCTAGCTGCGTGCGCAGCATAAGGTCAATTATCCCCTCATGCATGGAAGGAGTTTCATCTTTCTCCATCCACTCATCTAAGTAAGCAGTAAGCCGGTCAAGAAACTGAACAGCAGTCTCTTTATCTTGTAAACGCGCACGCATGAAGTGACTCTTGGCGTCATTAACTGTGAGACCGTACGCTTTGACGAGTGCGGCCTTCATCATCTCATACGTGAGATTATCTCCACAAATTCTGTGAAGAATATCGAGGGCAGGGCCCTCAAACAGGCTAAGAAACTGAAGCCGCTTAGCTGCATCATCCAGTTGGTAAAGTTGAGTTATGTCTTCAAAACGAGCTATGTATGGCTCGATTCGCTCGCCATCTTTGTTTGGGGGAAGCTTGCTGTGTGGGGTCGCCAAAACATGTGCAGGGAGAACGCTCGTGGAGCTTGGACCAACTGCACCAGATGTGTCCGAAGCCAAGGAATCTCACTTGAGCTTCAGCACTTCAAGTTCATGGTTTTTCGCGTGCTTCTCGCTTGGCACGTTTGTGTTCTCGTTCTCTCTCGCGTTGTTGTAACTCGTATTGACGTTCTCTCTCTCGTTCCTCATGCTGTTCTCGCTCATGTTCTAACTTGAGTTCGCGTTGTTTTTGTTCATGTTCGCATTGTTCTCGCTCGTGTTCACATTGTTCTTGCTCGTGTTCGCGTTGTTCTCGCTCGTGTTCGCGTTGGATTCTACGCTCTTCACAAGCATCACTCTTGCGTTGCTGCTCGTGACTAAGCCGAGAGAGGACGTAGTTTTTAATTTCAGTTGGGTCTGTAAGACCCATATCTTTGGCTTCCTGTACATGGATGCTGGTCGACATGATGCTAACTCAATCTAAGTACTAGCGACTCAGTACTGACTGCGATTTTTTTTGCAAAGAGAAATGCCAATAATCAAAAATAAAGAATATAGGCACAGGTTAGTGGTGACCAGTTTTATCTAATTAAACCGGTAAAGAAAGATTAAACAAACAACTGACTGTCAAAACTATTATGTAAAATAATAAAAATGAATTAATAATCACCAGTAAGGTAGTGCCTACAGACTTTAACGATAAATACCTAAATATGAACGAGTGAGTATTATCTCGTAAATTGCTTTAGAGCTAGGAGTTAATATCCTGGAATGGGGTCGCCAATTGTCACGGGGTTTTTAAAAGTAAACAATATTAAATAATAATGTTCAATTATAGTGAAGAGCAGGGACAATGAATTGTCTTGCTAAATCAAGCAATGATTACTTTATGCCGGCTTGCTTCGCCGATTCTCTCAGAACGAGAATTTATAAACTTTCTCAACAGTACACAGCAGAGACTAATTACTCACAATTGCTGTTTATTAGTATTGTTTGCCTCTGGAGAAAGTGACTTCACCCCTGACAATAAATAACTAATACTAATAATGAATCAGGTTCTTGCTGATGCGTTAACTCCTAGAAAGCACAACGGATTTTAAGCTTAATACAACAAGACTGGCCTAAGTGCCAGTTATGAATAGCAAAGCGTTTATGCAAGCTAGGAGCTATAAGGGAAATAAGCTTAATTTTGGAGAAATGAAACACGAGTTTACATTACATTAAGCTCAAAGAAAAAGAACTGTTAAATTTATTGATTACAAAGGAATAAATTTAACATTACATTTCAAAGTGAATTCAAAATAAAGAGATCGCACTCACTCACTCACTCAGAAGCTAAACTCTTAAACCTAGGAAAATACGAAAAGGAAATACTGGTCAATGTAGCGTATCACCAAGGAAGGGTGGGAGCCTGGAGAACTGTAGTCTAGTGGAATCTGGGTGCTAGAAGACCTCTCTCACTCTCACTACTGAAACACAGAACCACACTCCGTCGCAACATATAAAGGACTGATTCAAATATGATGTGTGGGGTAGGATGCCCAGGACAGCCGGAAGAAGGCGTGGCCAACGGTTGAGGCAAGCAGGGGTGAACAATATAGAAACAATAATATCGCTCAGTAGAGCACTTAATGACGTGCATTAGAACGGTCACTTTTGAAACAGTGACGAATGTTTTGAAAAAAGTATACCATCGAAATGGAGAGAGAAACGGTTAACTGAACGATACACAGTGAGTTTTCCACTAAAGTTCGTGGTTTCTCACAAAAGGAAAATGTCGCGAGTTTGATTCGTGACAAGGGATGGGGTGGAGAGGTATATGAGAGAGGGGGGTATGAGTTGGGAGCAGGGCAGTGGAATGGCGGGGGACAGGGCGACGTGGAGGCGATTTGTTTGTGGCCACCCCGAACGGGGTTGAGGCGTCTGGCAATTGATAGATAGATAGATAGACCCCTTACTCTCCTATTCTTTGCCATTTAAATAATTAAAATACCACTATTTTCAGCAAAATCCAAAAATTGATATTAGCTAACCTTTTAAGAAAATAAATCGCGAAGGAGAGATGTTAGACTCCTTAACTGAGGAGAATATGGGCCAAAATATTTATTCCGGTCCTTTTGTGACAAATAAAGCAGCAAATTAAAGAAAAAAAGGGGGGGGTGATGAAAGTTAAGCAGGTTGCGAGAATTATGGGAGAATGTTTGGATGCGTTTTTCTTACTTATGTGCAACAAATTCAGGAAAATGCTGTCGCTCACAAAAATGGGTGCTGTGTGTAACAATACTTCAGGTTCATTTGAATGTGAACCTAGTGGACTGCAAGGCCGACATTGCCCCTCTCCTGCAGCCCATCATCCTTTTTTGCGGGGTAGGGAGGAAGCTGAGAAACTTCTGCATAGCCGGGAAGTTCTACCGCCATATCGATGCCATCATGAGAAGTCGTCCCTGTATAACATCACTTAATCTATATGCACATTAAACAACCAATGATGTACTGCTCACACATGCCTCTAGTCCCATGAACTTTTGACTCAATTATATCTGACTGCTGAATAACTGCCTAGTATTTGGCAGGTAACCATCTTCTTCATATGTTAACTGTAGTTCATTGAGTGCTAATCACTCTATTCCATCAAGAAACTAGTGAGTCTGATGTACATTGTTTATTTCTCACCTGAATCTGTTGAATGGCTGGAATATTTGTGAGGAGAAAGAGAGGGAAGCAAGTGACAACTGTGAAGCTAACGAGCATTATTTTGTAAGCAGTTTTACTTCAGGTAAGAAGGGCAGGTGGTAGGCAGACACTATGCTGTAATAGACTGTGTTGAACATTATGAAGGTGACTGGGAGGGCCATGTAATCCAACCGAAGGCTATGAACTTCGTGTGTCTTCATTAACTTCAGTTGCATCTCTCTCAGGAATTTCTTTTTCTGAGAGGCAAGTGACCTGACATCAAAGTGACCGAGGGCACAAGTTTTGACCTTAGAATTTGAACTTCTCGTCTCAATACTGTAAACTTTAGGATCCCCATGTACAGCATTGCTTTGCTTTCCTGATTCACGTTCAAAGAATGTAAACAATGATTCTCTAAGGCCATTATACCGTTGATCGGTGAAGCATAAGGCTGAATAGTAGAAACTCATTATAAAAGATAGAGGTGAAAAGTGCATGGACATTTCGTAAATTTCCTTATTACAGTAAGTTGGATGCTTAGCTGCAAGTTCGAGGAATACTGTACTGTAGTCATAATACCAAGATATCCAACACTCAGTACTACAGCACTGAAAATAAAGATGATATTCTGAAGGGGTTCCTTAGGTGTATTGCAATTTTCCAGAATCAGCTATTGTAAATGTTGAGCAAGAGTGACTGCCAAATGTCTGTATGATACCATGTACACTATTAGTAAGGTTTCCATTATGTTGCCCACAGTGTTGCTAAGCAAGATCGTCAGATATTGTTTTATCAAAATGATGCATTGTGTGTGACAGCAGGTCCTCTTGAATGACAAAGGCGATACAGCAAATACTTTAAGTGAGGCCACTACCAGGCAGGACCTCCACCCTCTGCTGGGGTGGTAAGTGATGACTGGGACATGCTGAGAGCAAGACCCCTCTCGTACACTACTGCTGCCTCCTGCACTTCCCGGTGCACCAACAGACTCGCGAAATGGAACTACACCACACAGTTTTAGCATCACGAGGGACACATCAAGAAGACCTTCTCTGCTCACATGGACGTACTGGTGAACCATGGCCACACTTCTGTGCCTTTCTTTGGACTTACAGATCCAACAGGAGGAACCTCAGTGATAAAATCAAGCCAGTCGACAGATGTTACAGAAAACTGGAGTAAATTTGTAAGAGTAACGATGCCCACTGTTAACTGGTGGTCTAGTGACCTGTGTACAGGGGAGGGATATTTTGCGCTTAACATGAGGTGATCGGTAAACTGTATCCATAACACTGCAAAGGCATCGAGTACGCAAAGGTCTTATAAATAATGAAAAAAGTAATAGATTCACATGAAATCAATACGTTGTCAATGATGAAACGTATGGATCCACCTGAATCAATGCATTTGCCCAAGTGTTTGAATTATGTATGATCCCTTTGTTTCCCTCTTGCAGTCGTTCACTTTGGCTGAAGGGGAAGCACTTATGAGCCGTAACTTTTTAGATTATTCTGGTCAGAGGTGAGTTGGGAAGTCAGCCATCATTTCTAGACGACGCCTTACTCTATCTGTCAGGGAGCAAAGATAATAGAAATGCTGATTACTAAGACGATGAAGTGAGGTATCTCTTTTTTTACATGATTTTTATGAACAAAGAACGTGGACATGATTGAAGTATTCATAGTTTCTATTTTGTAAAATCAGATAATGTTAATAATAGAAATCGACAATGATGATCCTCTGCCCCCCCCCCTCCTCTCTCTCTCTCTCTTTCATGGTATGAGGGACTAGGGTTGGATACTCAGGTAAATATCATATTTTGAGACATATTTGGAAGACGTTAATGTATTGAAAATCATTAGCCTCATTGTATATTCATAGCAAATCACTGAGACATTTACCCATTAGTGCTAAGTTTCCTGCGTGTGGGATTTTGCTGGAAGGGTACTAAACGTACCGACCTCCGTCTGTCGGCTCGTTGTCACGAAGCTCTTCGGTCTGTGACTCAAGGTTTTCTCCTTTATTTACTTTTGAAAATGTCTAATTCCTTTGTTCCAAAGGACCCTAGGCATGAAATGGTTAATATACTGTATAGAAATCCCTCACAGAGAGTTCATAGCATATGCTGACGATATGATGATTTGAGCACATTTAATCATTTCGATGTAAACATTTATAAAAAATTAAACCCGATTTTTAAGCTGAACTTTTCAGGAACTTTGGAGTAAGTTTTATATTGCTATAAAATTTTTTGTATTAGGGTGTCAGTTGGTTTTTGTACTATCCACGACATAAATCGTGGCCTTGCTAGAAGGCGGTTCACTCGCTTGCATTCCGGTGGAAGAAACTTCTCTTTCATACTAAATGACTCTGGTACCCACATACTATAGTCGCGGGGCGCGACTCTGAGGTTGTTATTATAGTGCCCTGGCAACCTATCATTCAAAAGTGCGTCTAATTTCGTGTATAATGTGAGACGCATGTGATTTGTTTATAATATGTTGTGTATAATAATATTCGTGTATAATATATTCGTGCATAATAATATGATTCGTGTATCATATGATATGAAATCGGACGCACTTTTGAATGGTAGGTTGCCAGGGTACGATAATGACAACCTCAGAGTCGTGCACCGCGACTATAGAGCAGCATTACATGGAAGTACGTTGCGTCTTGTAGCAACATTTATGGAGTACATTGTATACACTGATTACACAACAGTGTATTTATTTAATACAGAACAACTTTTTTACAGTGAGGTAAAGTCAAGGTTTCGAAGGATTGAATAATAGTGAATGAGTGAGTGTGAGTGGATGGGTGCACTAAAAGTAAACAACTGAGTGTGAGAGTGAATGGCAAAGTGCGTGAGAGAGTGAATGATAAATGACAGTGAAAGAGTTTTACGAGTATGTGACTGCAAATTTTCAAAAATATCTGTGAGAATGAGTACCAATGTATATGAGAGAGAGTGTCAGTGAGACTGCAAAGGTGACAATGTGAAAAGTTAGTGATGAGTTATGTTCACCTAGAATGGTTTACCCTATAGAGTGATATCTTTACCACCTCACAATACCCAAGCATATTTACCCAATGCATATTGTCCCTTCCTCCCCATCCCTTGTATGTTGTTGTATGTTGTATTAGCATTAAAGCCCTCAGCGTAGGGGTTTATTAATACAGACAGGCAGTGTTGGAGGGGCTCTCTTTACACCTTTTCCGCCCACTTGACCTTAGCGAGTAAACAACAAGCCCGTTCCTGGCTACACCCTATAGAGGTGAACTATTTACCCAGCTGTCATCACTTCAGGGACCTGTTACAATATAGAACATTCCCAATGGTCCTTCTCTTCTCCCATGGACATTTTACTTCCAAGGACTACTTGCCTCATAGACTTATTCCTCCATGGAACAGTTTTCCCTTCATGGACCTACTTTCTCCGATGGACGTGTGTGTGTGTGTGTGTGTGTGCTTCAGAGTAAATCTTTTTTATTTTTTATTTTTTTTAGGAATTTGCACAGTGGCAGACCCCTGTGAATACCAGGCTTTAGGCAGGATTGGACCAGTGAAGATCCCTATGTACACCCGGAAGCAGAAGGAAGGGGTTCCCCTCCCCCTCTCTCCCATATAAATATGACAATGGTTACTGCGGTGTGTGGTGTGTGGTTGGTCAGTGTTGCTGGGAAGGTGATGTAGGCTATGCATTTTTCCCAATTTCTTTGTTTTTTTACATAGCATATATTTTTGCATAGAAGTAGACCTCCACCACGAACAGGGTAGAGTGCAAAGAGTTGTTTAACTCACAAGCTGAGGTGAATAAACGGAAAACATTACAGTATTAAAGAGTGGGTAAGAATATAATGGAAAGAAGAAGGGAAGATGAGGAACCGGGAACAAATCTGCATGGAATGGAAAGACTGACTTTGTCGGATAGGCGTGTGTTAAGCTGCGTGCAGAATGAGTTTTGACTTATCACGTGGTGCCAGGATTTCGGGAGCTTGAATGATGGGTGAGTTGTGGTCCATTCAATTGAGTAAACTTTGTTTAGTATCTCTTGCTATCAAGTTGCCTTTCTGGCTTTCTGAAGCCTACCTCACCCTACTCTGAAGATGATGATGATGATGACTGGAGACTGTCTGTTTTTTGCACTGACTTCCTTCACAGTAATGATAATTGCAGTGACAAGACGTGATAGTGTTTGTGATGGTATGGTGGTGGTGGTGGTATGGTAGTTATTTTTTACCTAGGATAACGAAATTTTGCACAGGGATAGGTTTCCAGCCAGACCATGTCGTAGGCAGGTTATGGCCCCACCCCAAATTTTTTTTCATAAAGGCAAACGATATTCTGCACAGTGATATTTATCCACCGGGACTTGGATTTCGGTTCGTTGGGAGGCTATCTGATTGGGTCCAGGGATGCACCAGTATGTATAGTTATAGTTCTTTATCCAGGCAATGCTGGATACCACCGTTAGTACACACACACACACACACACACACACACACACACACACACACACCAAGCCATCTGCTATCTAGGACATAAATGAATGGAAACAAGTCATCTTGAATCAAGAATTTTCTGCTCATCACATGCCATCATCAGGCAGGTTATACGTCCTATGTTTTCAGCAACCGAAATATCAGATTTTTGTTTTATGAAAACGTTGCTAAATATGACCCTAAATTTTACAGATGGAAAGCTGCTTTTTAATTAACTTAGTACAAGTGTAAGAAAGTGGTAGTTAATTTATGGCATTTCGGCTCAGTTATTTTTGTTTTTTACGAAAAAACTTATTTTTCTTTTAGTATTGTATAAATGAAAGGCTTTAAACATTTATTTTAGCCTGTGTCTTGTAATTATATATATATATATATATATATATATATATATATATATATATATATATATATATATATATATATATATATATATTGTTACGGAACAGAGAAAGATAATGTACACTTTAAGTGAGAATACTAAGAGTCACTACTGTCCCGTAAAGTTCCAGGTTCAAAACAAAGAGTTAGGTAAAATTACAAGTTAAAGTTTAATGCACAAACTAACAACAAAACATTCAGGACTCATAAGGATAATGTAATGGCAAAAACAGGTTAAATATATGGTTAACTGCAATAGCCTCTATTAACACGAAATTAGCAAGAGTAAATTTACCTAAGTCAGCCCTGATAAAATGAAAATACACTGGGTAATGCTCAGTTAATGCAAGATAAATTATTACAGATACAAAATATTATTAATGATGGCTGATAGTAAAGCTTTACACTAAGCACAAAAACCTCACTAGGCCTACAGATTAACACCTTATGTTATACAGTATAAGAACAAAATGTAATAACATTCATACTCAAATTACACAGCAGTTAGACGGCTGGAGACTTCCTGAGAAACTCACAATAATAATAACTGTACAGGGGAGGACAGAGATGTGAGCAAAATGAGTAGATCTAAGTGGCAATAATGCAGAGACTGAGCTCATTATATAGGGGCCAGCAGAGCTTGATACAACTTGTAAGAAGGACGCGCAAATGAAGCCATGGGGACAAAGAGTTGACAATCCCGCTCTGAACAACAGAAAGGACGACTTTACTATAACAGTAGAAGGGGGGGGGACTGAGGCAGAACACGCTCGTGATCAAACATGCAGCATACTGTGCATTAAAATTACACAAAGGATGATGAAATCATTGGCTATGTAACACCTCCCCACAAAGAAAAAGAAATTTACAAAGGAAATTTCTTATTACTCTAAAACAATCTGTCTAAAGTCTAGATAAGCAATCTGCAATAACATTTTCTTTCCCCTTGATATGTTGTATGTCTAATGAATACTCCTGAAGAAGTAGACTCCATCTTGTCAATCTCTGATTTTTATCTTTAAACTTACTAAGGAATTTCAGTGGGTTATGGTCGGTATAAATGACTATGGGGTCAAAACCAGAACACAAATAAAATGAAAAATGCTGTAAACCCAAAATCAAGGCCAAAAGCTCTTTCTCAATAGTTGAGTAGTTCTTTTGAGGTGGAGTGAACTTCTTACTGTAATAAGATACAGGGTGTTCAATACCCTGATCATCCTCTTGCAGCAAAACAGCCCCAGCTCCTGTATCACTTGCATCAACAGCCATCTTAAAAGGCTTAGCAAAATTTGGAGTAGCGAGCACTGGCTGACTTAATAGGACAGCTTTAAGTTTGTTGAAAGAGGATTCACAGTTATCGGTCCAGACAAATTTAACTCCCTTTTTCAGTAGGTCTGTAAGTGGTGATACAAGAATAGAAAAGTTAAGAACAAATCTCCTGTAATAACCTACCATTCCCAAAAATCTTTGTAGCTCTTTCCTACTTTTAGGTCTGGGAAGATCACTTATAACCTGAACCTTAGCTGCTGCTAGTGCAACATGTCCATCACCAATTACGTACCCGAGGTACTGAACTTTAGCTTGACCAAACACACACTTTGATAAATTAGCTACAAGATTAGCATGAACCAAACGGTCAAGAAATTTACTGACATGGCATAGGTGATCTTTCCAGTTGTCACTGAAGATTAATACATCATCAATATTAACAACACACCCTGCCAAACCCTCTGTTACAACATTCATGAGCTTCTGAAATGTGGCTGGTGCATTCTTCATACCATATGGCATTACCGAACATGCAAAAGTCTTTCCTAGTGTTACAAAACATGAGATCTACCTAGCACGTTCAGTCATAGGTACTTGCCAGTATCCCTTTAACAAATCAAACTTACTTATGTACCTAGCCTTTCCAATCTTGTCTGTGCAATCTTCCACACGAGGGAGAGGGTAAGTGTCTGTTTTGGTTATATGATTAACACGTCTGTAGTCAATGCAAAGCCGCTGTGACCCACCTGGCTTAGGAACTAGAGTGACAGGAGAACCCCACTCGCTCTGACAGGGCTCAATCATCTTGTGGTCCAACAGGTAGCCAAGCTCCTTGTGGATGAGAGGAACTTTCACTGGGTTCACACGGTAAGGAGGCAATTTAATTGGCTTTGCGTCTCCAACATCGACATCATGCATCAACACAGTGGTTCTTCCTGGAGTGGCACGGAACACTTGCGGGTACTCCTGCAGTAATGCCGAAAACTCCTGCCTTTCCTCGGGAGGTAGATGAGAAAGCTTAGTCTGGAGATCATTCATGATATCAGGATTCTTCCCCAAACTATCACTCAGGCTCATACTGCATGGGAGAGCTTCACTTGCAGACTCGGGTGGAACAGCTACAGTGCAGACTGGATTATTTTCGTCCCACCTGTGATATAACTTTAGCATGTTGGTGTGACATAGTTGCTTGTTCTTTCTACGATCTGGTGTGGCGATGACATAGTTGACATCACTGAGTTTCTTCTCCACGAAATAAGGACCACTAAACTTGGCTTGAAGAGGTTGCCCATGAACCGGTAGCAGAATCAAAACCTGATCTCTTGGCTGAAAGTGGCATAACCTGGACTTCTTATCATACCAAGTCTTCATCTTCTCCTGAGCAGCTCCTAAATTCTCTCTCACCAGCTGTAAAGCAGTGGACAGCCGTTCTTTGAACTTCATCACATACTCCAGCAGGTTGACATCATCTTCCTCCGACAGCCAGCATTCCTTGAGTAGCTTAAGGGGTCCTCTTACTTCATGGCCAAACAGTAGTTCAAAAGGTGAGAAGCCCAGTGATTCATTTGGAGAGTCTCTTGCGGCAAACACAACGAATGGAAGACCTTTATCCCAGTCTTTCTGATGTTCCAAACAGTATTTCTTGAGCATCGATTTGAGTGTTTGATGATATCTCTCCAACGCTCCTTGGGTCTGGGGATGGTAAGCTGAAGACGTGCTCTGGGTGATGCCCAACTCTTTCAGAGACTGCTTGAAAACATTCGACATGAAATTACTTCCCCGGTCTGACTGTACCTCCTTGGGCAGACCAAACTTTGTGAAGAACCCTAGCATTTCCTTAACCACGTTCTTTGCTGAGATATTTCTAAGTGGAATGGCTTCAGGATAACGAGTAGCCATATCAATCAGGGTCAACACATAAGAAAATCCTGAAGAAGTCTTAGGAAGAGGGCCCACAATATCCACCAATACACGGGTGAATGGCGCCTCAAAAGGAGGAATGGGAACTAGAGGTGCAACCTTTTTGGTCTGATTACACTTCCCCACAACTTGAAAGGTGTGACAAGACTTACAATACCAGGAAACATCCCTGAAGATACCTGGCCAGTAGAAGTGTTTCAAAATGCGTGCCACAGTCTTCCTAACTCCAAGGTGTCCTGCCAAACTGGAATCATGAGCCACTCTAATGATATCCTGCCTACAAACACGAGGGATGACAACTTGATGTACAACCTCCCATTCACAGTCGGCTGATGCTGTTGGGGGTCTCCACTTCCTCATAAGTACTCCTGACTTTATATAATAACAAGTAGAAGCACCAGCTGACTCTTCTTCACTGCAAGCAGAGTTAGCAAGACCTTTCAACTCAGGGTCAGCAACCTGCAACTCAACCAACTCTTGACGAGACAAATTATCAACACTACGGGGTACTGCCTCATCTGGTGAGTGGTCCAAATTAGCAAGAAAAGTGTCAGCTAGGATAACATCATCATCATCATTATCCTCTAAATCACCAGTAACTTTAGACTTAGCCCTAGTGACAGCACATGCAGGGAACACATCAGGGACATCACAATCCTGGGTCGCAGCCACTGGCTCACTAGACAACTGAGGAGCTGGACACACTTGACTTCCACCAATATCATTTCCAAGTAAGAAAGTTACACCTGACATTGGGAGTGTCTCAACCAACCCAACCACAACGGAACCATTAACAAAACCAGACTCTAAATTCACTCTGCACAGAGGGACAGAGAAGTAATTATTCCCTACACCTTGTAAGATTACGGTTTCATCAGAGGAATTAACATTAGAGCCTAGAACACTGGTCAGCATAAGGGATTGGCAAGCACCTGTATCACGATATATTTTAATTGATTTCCTGTCATTACTGTCCAGAGGACTGACAAAACCATCAGACAGGAAATTAGCACATGAACTCTTGAGAGTGTCACCCACGTTACTGCTCAAAAGAGGAGCTCCATCATGAGAATTTAAGTTACCCCTCAAAGCAGGTTCAGTTAACTCAGTTAAAGAATTATGGGGACTCTCAAGGGTGGACACTAGACCAATTGACTGAATATTTAAAGACTCCTTTTTGTTCACATCGCGCTGTCTCCTGAAACATTTCTCCATAGTATGACCAAACTTACTACAATAAGTACATTTACTTTTCTGAAATCTAGAGGCGAAGCTGGTATTTACTTCCTGAGAAACATCATCTTTATTCTCTTTCCTGTTACCTGTACTCTGAGTAGAGGCAACGTACTTACTCTCAGCTTTCCTTTTTTCTTTAGAATATCTCTTGTGAGTGAGAACATATTCATCAGCTAAAACTGCAGCATCAGACAAATTATCTATTCTTTTCTCATCAAGATATAGGCTTACATCTTTACTAATACACCTTTTGAAGTCCTCCAGCAAAATCATCTGCTTAAATTTGTCAAAATCGGAATCCACATTCTTAGAATTTAACCACTGCTCTAACAGATCTTCTTTGATTTTTGCATACTCAACATGGGATTGCTTATCTTGCTTGTAAGTTGTCCTAAATTTTACTCTATAGGCTTCAGGAACAAGCTCATAGGCCTTAAGAATCAAGCTCTTAACTACATCATAATTATCAGATTGATCCTGAGACAAAGATGCATAAGTTACTTGAGCTTTACCGGTGAGAACAGTTTGAAGGAGTACTGGCCAATACTTTTTGGCCTAATTAAAACCTGTAGCTTCCCTCTCAAACAACTGAAAATACTTTGTTAAATCAGATTCATTAAAAGGAGGGACAAGTTTAACATTTTTAGCCACATCAAAATCATCAGAGCTAGATGATCCAGTTCCACATTGTTTCATGCGATACTCATGGTCTGCCTGAATCCTAGCAAGTCCAACTTGTGCCTGTATCTGTGCCTCCTGAAAACGAGCCTGAGACTCCGCCTCCTTAGCATTTGCTTGAAATTCAGCCTCCTTAACACAAGCCTCCTTAGCCTGAGACTCAGCCTCCTTAGCACGTGCTTGAAATTCAGCTTCCTTCACACGAGCCTCCTGCAGGGCTAGCTGTAACTTAGCTAATTCAATCTGCGTTTGCTCATTTGGAGGAGTTACATTAAACAAGCTTTTATTAATCTTGCCAACAATTTGATCTTTAGAATGATGAGAGTGAACTGCAATTCCCAGTTGTTGAGCAACAAGCTTAAGTTCATCTTTGTTCTGTTTTCTACATCCAACACTGTTTGCACATTTGACAAAAAATCTTTGGCTTCATCAAGTGTAGAAATAGTAGACATCATGAATAAATCACAGTCACAAAATATCAAGCAATATCCTTATGATAATATCCTGAATATCCTGATAAGAGGTCGCCAAATTTATGTTACGGAACAGAGAAAGATAATGTACACTTTAAGTGAGAATACTAAGAGTCACTACTGTCCCGTAAAGTTCCAGGTTCAAAACAAAGAGTTAGGTAAAATTACAAGTTAAAGTTTAATGCACAAACTAACAACAAAACATTCAGGACTCATAAGGATAATGTAATGGCAAAAACAGGTTAAATATATGGTTAACTGCAATAGCCTCTATTAACACGAAATTAGCAAGAGTAAATTTACCTAAGTCAGCCCTGATAAAATGAAAATACACTGGGTAATGCTCAGTTAATGCAAGATAAATTATTACAGATACAAAATATTATTAATGATGGCTGATAGTAAAACTTTACACTAAGCACAAAAACCTCACTAGGCCTACAAATTAACACCTTATGTTATACAGTACAAGAACAAAATGTAATAACACTCATACTCAAATTACACAGCAGTTAGATGGCTGGAGACTTCCTGAGAAACTCACAATAATAATAACTGTACAGGGGAGGACAGAGATGTGAGCAAAATGAGGAGTAGATCTAAGTGGCAATAATGCAGAGACTGAGCTCATTATATAGGGGCCAGCAGAGCTTGATACAACTTGTAAGAAGGACGCGCAAATGAAGCCATGGGGACAAAGAGTTGACAATCCCGCTCTGAACAACAGGAAGGACGACTTACTCTACAATAACGGTAGAAGGGGGGGACTGAGGCAGAACACGCTCGTGATCAAACATGCAGCATACTGTGCGTTAAACATTACACAAAGGATGATGAAATCATAGGCTATGTAACAATATATATATATATATATATATATATATATATATATATATATATATATATATATATATATATATATATATATATATATATATCCATCTGTCTTTCTATCTACCTATCTTTCTGTCTCTTTCTCTCGATTTTGACCACAATACCGATCAAAAGCAAATGCTGTTAACTGCTTAAAAGTGCTTCACAACATATCTCTGACTAACCTGAGAGGAAACGAATGCCTTGTATTTCTACCCATACCACATTACAAATGGATGATGGATATTTACGACAATGTAATCGAGAATCCAATTTATTTAACGACAGCAGCACCATACACCATTACCAGAATCTTAGTTCCCATCTACCAATGCTGACCCCTCCCATTCTGCTCAGAAAACAATGCTGAGTTTTCTGTACACCTGTTCAAGAGTGTAGTACCTTCATACTGTGCCAAGTGTACGTCACAGGGCCCAGCATGCGTCGCACGAGAGGATAAAAAATAAATAGAATAAAAAAAAACACACATCCTGTACAAGAGTCGTCCTACAGTTCAGATCAGTTTCTAGTTGCGTACCCTCAGATTGAAGGTGGACGCCTTTCCTGGATCCCTATTGACTCCAGACATATACACATTAGCCAAACAAACACGGTCCTACATCGTTCATACAATGGTACAGAATTTACACCTTATCTACCTATGATTTGCCTCCTATATACGACTATTGTTTTTTAACGTTCAGCATATACTCTGCTCATAGGAAGCACTCGGTGACGTGCTTGGTTATATACCCTCATGTAACAGAGAAGATGTGTTGAGTATTTTTAGTTTCTCACCTGAGCCTGTAGAATGGCCGGAATGTTAGGGAGCAGGAAGAGTGGGAGGCAGGTCATAGTTACGTAGCTGATCGCCATAATTCTGTGTAAACTATCCACGCTATATAAGAAGCACAAGTAGTAGGCCGCCAGGATGCTGTAATAGACTGTGGTGAGCATGATGATGGTGATTGGGATGGCCAGGTAGTGCAGAAGAAGGCGGTGAACCTCGTGTATCTTCAGCAACTTCTCTTGCATCACTCTCAGGAACCTCTTTTTCTGAGAGACGAGTCGTTCATCATGAGAGAGACCAAGAGCATAAAGTCTAACCTCAGAATTCTCACCTTCAGCCTCTGGTTCTAAACTATAAATGTCAAGGTCAACTTTGCTCTGCATTGCTGGTTCTCGTTTATTAAATGTTATTAACGAATGTCTAAGCTTCGTATAAAGTAAACTGATGAGCCGTACGGCTGTGTAGAAGAAGCTCATGACACACGATATAGTGAGAAAATAAAAAGACATTTGGTGTACTTCCTTAATACACACTGTTGGGTAAATCGTAAGTATTTCAATACATACAGTTGCCACGACGCCAAGATATCCAGCAGTCAGTAGTACAGCACTAAAACTGAAGATGATGTCAAGACGGAACGTCTCAGCTGCACTATCCTTCTCCCGAACCAGCAACTGCAGCTGTTGAGCAACAGTTACTGCTGAGTGTCTGTATGCCACCATGTATACCATCAATAAGCTTCCCGTTCCTACACCCACAATGCCAGTAAGCCATGTTGCCAGTTTTTGTGTTTTATCAGAAGTATAAATCGTTTGTAACAGCAGGTCGTCTCGTACGAAAAAGGCGATGTGGCAAAGATGTGAAACCACTACGAGGCAGGACCACAGCCTCCACCCTCTGCTGGGCTGGTAAGTGACGGCTAGGCCATGCTGAGGACCTGACCGCTCTTGGACGGCACTGCTGCTGTCACCGTCACGTCCCGGTTCAACATAGTCTCGGAATGGAAACCCACCACACAGTTTCAGCATCAGGAGGGACACATCTAGAAGTTTTTTTCCCTTCATAATAAAGTGTTGTTGAAATATAGCCACAACCTGCGATTTTTGTAAAACTTATGGTTCCAAAAGGGGGGACCTCGATGTGAAAACGAAGATAGATGACAGATTTTACTTTCACGTTAGGTTAATTGTAGGATTAAGAGCGGCTGGTGTTAACAGGTGGCCTTACAGCATGCGACCCCTCTACAGACGGTGGAGTGACGGTATGGACTGACTAGGGGGACGCAACAACACCCAATCATTATCATGTAAACATATGTGGTGTAACGAGTCACTAGCGTAGTGGAGCCTAATGGACCAATGTTTGTTCCCGATAATGAACCCTTGTGTATCTCATCTAATTGCTTTGTTTTGGCAGGTGGGGTACATAGTACAATCCAAATAAGTATATTATATAACCTGAATGTGTTTTTCTTAGTATCATGCTTATATCAACAATGCCAGTGAAGAGGGAACAGTGGTATCAGTTTAGTATAATGACTTCTCTATATTTTGAGGATAATTCAGTATGGCACATGCATTTCGTCTGGATACTTGTCAGTCTGTCTGTCCGTCTGTCGTCTACTGCTCTAGAGGAACTCTTATGCATCAGCATGCCTGACAGCATTCTCTCTCTCTCTCTCTCTCTCTCTCTATGTACTGTATATATATATATATATATATATATATATATAGTAATCCCTCCACTGTCCAATGTAATAGAGCCAAAGGCATGTCCTGAAAGTGAGTCCGTCCGGATAGTGGGCCCCTGCCTCCTCGACTGGTACTTATGGACCCTAACCCAGCTTAACTCAGAAAACCACCTACATAACTTTCTACTGGGCATGTGTAGCACCTATTTAAGACCCTATTCACACAAATAAGGGACAGAAAGTATGAAATAAATGAAAAGGAACCAGAGAATGCTGAATTAGAAGCGAGTATGGAAAATATTTAGCAGTGTACAGGGTACTTACACGTCCGTTACCGTTCGTTACGAAGGTTAACCCGCCTCCTCTAAGGCTCTGGCAGTGGTGAAAATGCTCTTGAAGCACGTGCAGTAATCCAGTGTTGTGCTGCACTATGAGTTATAATTGTTTAACACTGCACATTCTGTTCTTAATTGCACCACGGCAGTTTCAACCCCCAGTTTACACTCTGTACTTAATCTTAATCTTCTGAATTCTAATTTCATAACACTGCACAACACAGTAAAATCCCATGTGGTCAAGTGACGAGTTATTGCAGTTTATTAATCGTTTATTCACAAAAACAAGCACGTGCGGCATCCATTGAATGAGAATGTAGTCAGGATGGTAGTTAGGTGGTAACTGGGGAGGGATGCGGAAAGCAAGCAGCAAGCGTAAACACACCTCTTCAGCCCTGCACGCCAATTTCAAAGTATGGTTGAAAAAAATGTCGGATTTTTTATTTTTTTTTTACTTTTTTTTTGGCCATTTTTGGGTTCCAAAGGCCCAGGCCCAAAATGTCTGGTAAGTGGGGAGTCTGGATAGTTGGGGATTACTGTACATATGTATATATATATATATATAGATATAGATAGATAGATAGATAGACAGATAGATACATACATACATACAAAGAGAGAGAGAGAGAGAGAGCTTATCTGGGGTGTGCGTTTTCGTACATAGAAGAACGAGGGGTCGCACCCTGCGAGGGTAAAAAACTTTGACAGTTTTCTTCCGACCACGTACTGCTTTAGTGGACATAAGGGGTGCTGTGGTTGAACCAGTGTCACGTACTATAAAGTATGCTTGCGTTCAGTCGGCTTGCACAGGCCGATTACACTTGGTTCACAGACTACACACACATCCAAAGCCACTCCAACATTACAGCCACACTAACAAACACTTTTCACCCTACAGACAATCTCTACCAGACAGCCTAAGCTATTTGTTAGAGGTACATTGGCTGTATCGTCCCAACATCGGTCGGGATAGACCAGTCTTGCAGTGGATACTCAACGGTTGATGATGATGATGATAATGATAGATATATCTATATCTGTCTATCGATCTATCTGTCTATCTATCCATGTATCTATCTATATCTATCTATCTATCTATCTATAAACCTGTTATTTGGACTTATTAGGGCATTCAACACTTGCTCCCTTGGGTCACCCTCCTCTTCAGTTAACACACATAAATACTGATGAAACTTAACGCAAAGAGAAATAAATCAAATATTTACAGAAGAAATATGTGCAGCATGTGATGTGGTGTGTGGAAGGAAAAGACGGAGGGGGGTGCAAGGAACAGCGTGGTGGACTGAAGAGGTGAGACAGGCTGTGACACAAAAGAAGAAAGCATACAATGAATGGATGAGAAATAGGGGCGTGGAAGAAGTTGAGAGGCGGAAGAGTTACATGTAGAAAGAAAGAGAGAGGTGAGAAGATTAGTAAGAGAGAGTATGAAGAGAGTGGATGAGGAATTTGGAAGGAATTTAAGTGTAAAGTGGAGGGACTGTAAGAAAATGTTCTGGAAAGAGGTTAAAAGAGTAAGACAGGGTGGAAGTGAAGTTAGCAGGGGAGTGAAAGATAAAAATGGTAGATTACTAATGGAGAAGGGAGAAAAAGTGAGCAGATGGAGAGAACACTTTAAGGAATTGTTGAACATAGAGGATGGAAGTAATGAGAGTATAAGTGGCTGGGGAATGGCTGGGAGAAGGAGGGAGGTGAGAAGACAGGAAGAAATCAGTAGGATAGAAGTTGTGGACGCAATGAAGAAAGTTAAATCAGGGAAAGCCCCAGGAATTGATGGAGTGTGTGGTGAAATGCTGAAGCATGGGGGAGAGATAGTAGTAGAATGGATGTGGAAGATGTGCAGATTGGCCTGGGAGGAAGGTAGAGTCCCGGAGGATTGGAAGTCAGGTATAATTATCCCCTTGTACAAAGGAAAAGGGGAAAAAATAGTGTGTGGTAATCATAGGGGCATTTGTCTTCTTAGTATAATAGGAAAAGTGTATGGTAGGATACTTACTGACAGAGTCAGCGAAAGAACAGAGAAATTAGTTGGAGAAAACAGGAAGGCTTTAGGAAGGGAAGAGGTTGTGTAGATCAGATATTCATTCTTAGATCTTTAGTGGAAAAGTTTCTAGAGAGGGGAAAGAAGTTGTATGCGGCTTTCATGGATTTGGAGAAAGCATATGACAGGGTGGATAGACAAGGATTGCGGAAAGTATTAAGAATATATGGAGTAGATGGGAAGTTGTTGAATGCTGTGAAGAGTATGTATGATGGTTCTAAGGCTGCAGTGCGTGTGGATGGTGAACTGAGTGAATTTTTCTCATTGAAGGTTGGGTTGAAATAGGGATGTGTCATGTCTCCATGGTTGGTCAATCTGTACATGGATGGGGTAATAAAAGAGGTACAAGGTAGTGTAGTGGATGTTGGAGTGGCCCTGGTGAGAGAGGGTAGTGTTTGGAAACTCCCTGTACTGTTGTTTGCAGATGATACTGTGTTGTTAAGTGAAGACGAAGGAGAGCTGCAAGGCTTGGTGGATGAGTTTGGAAGAGTGTGTAAGAAACGGAATCTAAAGGTGAATGTAGGGAAGAGTAAAGTGATGGTCTTTGAGAAAGATGAAGTCAGTGAATGTACAGAGAGGTTGGATGGTGAGGAATTGGAAAGTGTGAGTATGTTTAAGTACTTGGGTAGTGTGATGAGTAAGGATGGAGGTTTGGAGGGTGAAGTGCTTGAAAGGATACAGCAGGGAAGAAAGGTTACTGGTTCCTTGAAAACAGTGATAAGAAGCAGGGAAGTGAGCATGGAAGTGAAAAAGTTACTACATGACAGTATTGAGATACCAACTCTAACATATGAAAGTGAAGCTTGGACGTTGCTGGAAGGACACAAGTCATGAGTGAGAGCAGTGGAAATGAGTTATTTAAGAGGAGCCTGTGGAGTCACATGGAGAGACAGGCTGACAAATGAGAATATAAAGGAGCGTTGTGGTGTGGATGTGGATATGATAGGAAGCGTTAGAATGAATACTCTGATGTGGTTTGGCCATGTGGAGAGGATGGAGGGTGAAAGACTGACGAAGAGAGTGTAAATGAGTGAGGTGGAGGGGGGAAGAGGGAGGGGGAGGCCGAGGATGAGATGGAGGGATGGGGTGAAGAGTATATGAGAGAGGGGGGGTGAGCTGGGAGCGGAGCAGTGAAATGGCGGGGGACAGGGCGACCTGGAGGCGATTTGTTTGTGGCCACCCCGAACGGGATTGAGGCGTCTGGCAATAGATAGATAGATAGATAGATAGATTATATATATATATATATATATATATATATATATATATATATGTGTGTGTGTGTGTGTGTGTGTGTGTGTGTGTGTGTGTGTGTATGTGTGTGTGTGTGTGTGTGTGTGTGTGTGTGTGTGTGTGTGTGTGTGTGTGTTTTAGAGTTAATACATAAGAAAACTTTATTTATTTAGCTAGAGCGAGGCGCGAGCACGTGTGTGTGTGTGTGTGTGTGTGTGTGTGTGTGTGTGTGTGTGTGTGTGTGTGTGTGTGTGTGTGTGTGTGTGTGTGTGTGTGTGTGTGTGTGTGTGTGTGTGTGTGTGTGTGTGTGTGTGATGCCACCGTAAATATCAATTACGAACGAGGTAATGTGTGCTACAAATATTTTCTAACTTATAATTGTACCAGGTGAAAATATCGAAGCTTAAGACCTGGGAGAAAAATCTGGGGCAGAGCAGGGCAGTGGTAGGGATAGGTAGGGCAAAGGCTGGTGTGTGGTAGGGTGTGCATTTATGATACGGTGAATGATGTTTTGGACTAATGTCTGTTGGAACTTAACTTCTGCATCATTTTAGCTTTGGTATTCTTGGGCAATGTTTTCCCTCGTTCCGGATAAGTTTTGATCAGGAGAAATTATATGTAAATTTCATTGAAGCTCTCCAGTGCGAGATGTCATTCCTCAGTTGAAAGAAACGGTCTGAAGAAAAATAAATACACTGCATGTGAAATGATTGGGGTAAGGGTCATTTAACTTTCAACAGGAAGGGGTGTCGCTATACATCGATAAGGGTGCCTTATCCCATCTAGCAAAGAAGCCATTAGCTCTCTTCTTACTCTCTCTTACTAATCTTTTCACCTCTCTCTTTCTTTCTACATATAACTCTCTCTTCCGCCTCTCAACTTCTTCCACGCCCCTGCTTCTCATCCATTCATTGTATGCTTTCTTCTTTTGTGCCACAGCCTGTCTCACCTCTTCAGACCACCACGCTGTTCCTTGCACACCCCTCCGACTTCTCTTTATCCCACACACCACATCACATGCTGCACATATTTCTTTTGTAAATAACCTGCACACACTTTCCACGTCCCCCATCTGCTCCAATTCATATTTGCCCAATCGTTCCTCCACTTCTCTCTTATACTATGCCTTTTTCTCATCCTCATGTAACCTTTCCACTTTCTTTACAAATACTCCTTCTTCCCGTCCCTCCCTTCTTCTATTTCTCCATCATAATTGGACCTTGATTCTGGCCACCACCAATTAGTGGTCAGAAAGTCCACTCCCCCAACCTGTATAAGTTCTTGCAGATAATTCACGATACAGATCCAATAAATTCATAATGTAAATTGACAGCTGTTGTTGTTGTTGTGTTACCCTAGTCTGTCCAACTGAGCAGACTCATCAAATGCAGGTAAGCAGCCGTCCCTGCAGGGCCATTCCTGGCAGTGAACCGATGTTCCCATGCAGCTGACAGCGCCACGTCAGAGTGAGGCAAAGGGATCAGTGTGAATGTTTCATTCCTGGGTGGACGCTGCATTTGTGTCTGCACCAGTTAGCTGGGACACCGCAGTAGACTGCACGTCATCCCATTATTTGGCAATACAATTAGCACCCAGCATTGTACATGGTTTCATGAGGTGCTGGAAACCATTTGCCTTGTCACTCAGTGTAGAGCCACCTAAACTGGAAAGAAGAGTAACTAATAGTGGATGGCTGGGAGAAACAGGGTGATTCTCTCGAGCTAGGGCCAGTAGACTATACTTATAGCTCTGCAGGGCAATAAGAGATCCTTGGAGTGTCCGGCTACATCTCCCACCAGAAACATGCTACCCTGGTGCGGGCTGCGTATTTTTTTCTTCCGGTACTCTTAGTCATTCAGTCATCTTAAAAGCATCGGAGAGAGTTCAGCGAGAAATGGCTCGGCAAAGTCGCACCATCGCTCGGGAATAGATGAGACAAATCGGCTAAAGAAACCATAACTTCATCAGAGAAGCCCTGGTTTGATATTATACCAGCTACACCTAACCAGCTACTTATTTCGCTTGGGGGAAAGGGGAAGGTGCAACGTTGCTGAGTCTTTTCTCGAGGCACTCGATCAGACGGTGCCAACATGGCTGGACGACCAAGCATACCAGGGAGAAAAAAAAAAAAAAAAAAAAACATGCGGGCTCGAGCTACCAACGCTACGGTCGTCAAGTGAGAGCGTTACCACTGACCTATGCTAGCGCCTGAGAGAAAAAGAAGACAGCTAAAATAAAAACAGAAAATGAATGATAAACATGAACTAACGGGTAAGCAGCACTACATCAAGTGAGTACATGCAGGGCATCTCCACCTACCACTATGTAAACTCACGGTAAACTCACGATGTAATTTCATTGTAAACTCACGATACAAAGTCACTGTAAACCCACGATACAAATTCACTGTAAACCCACGATACAACTTCACTATAAGCTCACGATCCAAACTCACTGTAAACCCACGATCAGTTTCACTATCAATTCACGATAAAGTCACTGTAATTCCACGATACAAGTTCACTGTAAATCCACGATACAAATCCATTGTAAACCCACGATACAAATTCACTGTAAACTCGCAATACAAATTCACTGTAAACTCACAATGCAAATTCACTATAAACTCACAATACAAATTCACTGTAAACCCACAATACAAATTCACTGTAAACCCACAATACAAATTCACTGTAAACCCACAATACAAATTCACTGTAAACCCACAATACAAATTCACTGTAAACCCACAATACAAATTCACTGTAAACCCACAATACAAATTCACTGTAAACCCACAATACAAATTCACTGTAAACTCATGACGCAAACATTCACTTGAGGCTGAAGTCCATATATTAATCAGCACAGTGCACGGCCATCAGCTCGTCGATAGAACAAACAATATTTTTAATGAACGGAAGGATGTACAGGCAGGAGCCAAAGTTGGTCAGGTGATCATCTGCCAGCATGGCGTCCTGCCTTCCCTATTTCTCACTGCTCCCCAGATGTCAGCGGGTGCTTTTCCGTTTCATAAATTTTCCCTGATGCTTCACATTTCAATCAAGTCAAAATGTTTCGCCTTGCATCGCCACAGCCGCCTACGTGGCGTCGGCCAACTTCTGGTCATCGCCGTAAACTAAGTGGTGCGAATAACGAGGTAAACAAAGGCGTGGCCATTTTACATTCTACGGTCCAGTACAGAGCCACACAAGCGCCTCACATCTCTAAGCAGCCGGTCAGTTGCTTGGACACAGGCCCGTCGGATAAGGAATCGCCCTTACACCTCTTCCTAAGCTATTTATTTTGCATATTACACCTTGCCGTCCTCTTTTGTGTTACATAAATTATTCAAATATCACTATACCCCATAAAGATATCGTAAAACAGGAGAGCAACCAACCATATCCAAAAATAAATCAGTAGGGAAGAGGTGTTAGGGAGCTTCTTTAACAGACAAGAATTCGAACCTTAAATTGTTTCCCACTCGTCCTTTTTGTCTCCAGTCTATCGCATACACCACATAGCTGCACACGAGGAAAGTTCTGCATCATCATCATCATCATCATCATCATCATCCTTAGGCTGTTTCCCATATGAAGATGGAAAGGATCTAACGGAAACATACTGTAAATATAGGAAGTTGTCCAATCTCCATCCCGAAGTCTTAGTTGTAGCAAGAGATTAGCGCTAGGATGTGGTGCTAGTCACGAGGAAGTGCTATGGACAGGATGTGGTGCTAGTCACGAGGAAGTGCTATGGACAGGATGTGGTGCTAGTCACGAGGAAGTGCTATGGACAGGATGTGGTGCTAGTCACGAGGAAGTGCTATGGACAGGATGTGGTGCTAAATGACCTACTTGAAAAAAACCGCAAAAGAAAAAATCACGGTCAAGTTATGATAACACGACCATAAAAACATTGCCAAGCTTTATCCAATTGAAAGAAACTAAAATTTCTGCTAACAAACGGAGGTCAAAGTACAGAGAAGCACAGTAATTAGAGAATTTTAAAAAGTGCTATGTTTTCCTAGATAAAGTAGATTGTGTCTCATTGCATCATACAGAAGAACAGTTCAACAGGAAGAGAAATATTAACAATGCTCTTTTCTTTTTTTTTCCTTTTTTTCAGATTAACTTCAAGACTCCTTCCAACAAGCGGGACTCATCCTCGCCTTTCTCTTGGTTCTGTCCTCTGCGGTAGACAAGATGGGTTTTGTACAAGACCCACTGAGGAATATACGGCACTTGGTGTATGGCCTCCAAGGATGTGGGTCTTTCCCTTACAGGTGGAGTAAGTCAACCCCACCCAGTTTCAGTGTGGTCCTGTGTCTGTGGTCTGTCTTCACACGACTCATCATCCTCAGCCCATACTTGGTTATCCTGATGCCTAGCCAGAATGTCCCAGAGTACTTAGGCTCCATGATTTCTGAAACTGCTAGGGTAACAGCCTTATCGACATATTTCCTGGGTTCCATTCTTAGCGTGTGTATCAGCTCACGATTGGCAGGATTGCTCAAAATTTTTGTTAACCTGACTTCGGACCAGACCATCACAGCTACAGACAAAAACATACCCAGAAATGACAGCAGATTCTTTGACTTTCCTACATTGCTGCTGTTTACAAACAACTGTGTTATTTACCTGGCTCAATTGGCAAGAAGTCTGCATAGCTCCAACATTACTGCCCCTCAAATACTGATAGATTTTTCAACCTTCACACTATGCAGTATTGAAGACACGTTGTTCCTGTTTATGTACAAGGAGACGCTGATGACACTAAGTGTGTATGTGAATAAGTGTGCAGAGTGGGCAATGGTGGGCCAGAGAGATGGACGAGCTGCCTGGTGGTGCGAGGACCCTCAGATATCCAACATGATGGCCAGAACAACACACCTGGAACACCAATACATCAAGGTAAAGGCACTGTCACACTCAGGCCAGTATCAGTCAGAGTTCTAAATGGCACCATAAGCTTCACTGTATTTTTCATTAAGCAATTTATTCTACACATACCTCAGTATCACCATGTTATATCATTGAGGCAAAATATGTCAGTATAAGAATGATGTAAACAGCATAAAGGAAACTGTTCAGATTTAATATACAAAATAAATAAGTTAAGAGGTGATATGAAGTTCCCTGTGCAACCTGCAATACAAGCCATATTCTGTTGCAAAGATTCCGATTGTGCAATTAGGGAAAATTTTCAAAAAGAAGGATCACCAAGAGAGTGCAACACGCATGCCCACCAACTGGTCTAAGAACGGAATATTTGACTTTGCCCTGTGACTCTCACCATCGACAAATTACTCTCAAAATCAAATTACAATAGACTCTCATCCGTCATCGCAATATCGGGCCCAACCAAATATCCTGTGCTGCTAGCTCAGCTCTATTAAAGCAATAGGGAAATTATGCAATATTCGGCACCAAAATGGGATTTAAATGCCGGCTGTGTGCAATACCCGGCTTGAGGCGTTTCAACTGGCTCATAAACGTTAGCCAACAGGCACTGTATTACTGTATAATATAGTTACTTTATTCTTTTTATGCTTATTTTTCATCTTTCCTTCATGGGAAACTTTTTATGATAGAGGGTCGAGGTGGATAATAATGCAATATCCAGGTCGATGCTGAATATTGAGCTGATATGGGGCACTATGCAATATCAGGCATTTCATGTTTTACGGCGTAAGGCTTGGCTGAATTACACTGGATAATTGACAGTTTACTCCAATCTCACCTAACTCCTAACATTTCCACAAACTTAGTTCAGGTCACACAGAAACAGTTTGAGTTGACTTCCCCGTGTGACCGTGACCTCTGACTAATCTGTTATAATGATCCAATTTCTCTCTGTTTGTTTGTTTCTTACTGTAACACAGGAAAAATGATGCATGTAGTGCATATTTTTGTTAGAGGAAGGTGTCACGAATCAAATTCGCGACATTTTCCTTTTGTGAGAAACCACGAACTTTAGTGGAAAACTCACTGTATCGTTCAGTTAACCATTTCTCTCTCCATTTCGATGGTATACTTTTTTCAAAACATTCGTCACTGTTTCAAAAGTGACCGTTCTAATGCACGTCATTAAGTGCTCTACTGAGCTATATTATTGTTTCTATACTGTTCGCCCCTGCTTGCCTCAACCGTTGGCCACGCCTTCTTCCGGCTGGCCTGTGCATCCTACCCTACACATCGAATTTGAGGCAGTCCTTTATATGTCGCGACGGAGTGTGGTTCTGTGTTCCAGTAGTGAGAGTGAGAGAGGTCTTCTAGCACCCAGACTCCACTAGATCTACAGTTCTCCAGGCTCCCACCCTTCCTTGGTGATACGCTACATTGACCAGTATTTCTTTAGTTTTTTCTTAGTTTTAAAATAATTATTTAGCTAGCTTTGTGAAAGAGTGAGTGAGTGCATTGCGTTTAATATTTGAATTCATTTTGTTCTACGTAACGTAAATTTATTTATTGTAATCAATAAATTTACAGTTCTTTCCTTTGAGCTTAATTGTTATTCGTGTTTTATTTCACCACGACCTTCTTTAGTCTGCTTATCTTAGCTCTCACAACT
Organism: Coenobita brevimanus; assembly: GCF_032717465.1. Classification (NCBI taxonomy): domain Eukaryota; kingdom Metazoa; phylum Arthropoda; class Malacostraca; order Decapoda; family Coenobitidae; genus Coenobita; species Coenobita brevimanus. The sequence continues at coordinate 6,707,962 of NC_137042.1, forward strand.
TACTTATTTTTCATAACTGTACTTAAAGCAGTTCTTTCATATTAATTCTGAAATCCTTTGTGCTAGCTAGGGGTTAAACTTCAGCAAGAACCTGTCTGTTATTAATATTAAATATTGATTGTCAGGGGGTAAAAACTCTCAGGGGCCTGCAGTACCGACTGTACAGCATTTGTGAGTAATTAATCTCCGCTGTGTACTGTAGAGAGAGACAGCGTTAATTCTCATCTTTTGAGAATCGGCAGTCAGCCGGAATAAAATGGCGATCTATTTGCCATAAATTTATTAATCATTAAACTTCCATTAAATTTTTGATTACACACATTCATAAATTACAAAATCCCCGGTGACACAAGGTACTGTTAAAATGCTCAAATTTGAAGAGCAAAACAATTTTCAGTCCAATCGGGCCACCGGCTCCCGAGTTATGACTCATTTCTGAACATAAGAAGTGACTTGACATGGAGCAGAGGCCGCCGAAGGGAGTCTTTAAGTGCGCTTTTCTAAAAAACTAATCTCATTGCACTAGTTTAACCTAAATCTTCCACATAATTTATTCTACATTGGATGATAACCACTTAAGTTAACCTTGCCATGTGGCTGTGACCTTTGACCTGTTGTCCTCAAAAATATTAAGCCAAATTCTTGGGTGATCCTTAGCTCATCCACCAAGTTTGATCCAAATCAGATCAGAACTATTTTAGCTTTTGCTCATGTATGAACCTTGGCCTTTGATTGATTACTTTCAAAATTCAATCCTTTCGTTCTTGCCTGACCCCTAACTCTTCCACCAAATCTGGTTCAAAAATCCAATAAAAACTTCTTGAGCTGATGCTGCCTGTGACCTTGCTCTTTGATCTTTCCCGTAATGTTTTCATTAACCCTCGGGCCAACTCTAGTAAATTTACAGCATGTGAGAACAATACATCAAAGTTCAAGGCACAGTGGCATGGTTAACTTAATGGTTTTTGTCTGACAGATTGAGGCATGAATAAAAACATTTGATTTTGAGATTGAGTAGTCAAAGGTCAGAAGCATAGGTATCAAACTGGTGGCCACAAAGGGCCCTCAAAGAGAAAAGGAGGGGCCAACAATGACTTAAGAAAAATCGAAAAATATCAAATGGAAAGTCTCATATAATTTGCCATCTGATCAGGTGAACAAATATTACAGCACTGTTAGGAAATATTTATTGATAATTGATTGATAAAAATACAATTTGAATAATTTATTGGTGAACAAATAATGTCACGAAACTTTTATTTAAATATTATCAATAACATTAGGCAGAAGCAAATGCCGCAACAAGGGTTAGAAGGCGTACCAAACTTCTCCATAGATTTGAAGAGGCTGCGGCTTTGCCTTATTGCATGTTACACCAGTATTATTTTCATTCAACAATTTTCCAATTTTATATTGCAAATTTAAAGTTTGCTTGCACTTTAAGGTAATAATGTGTGCAAATATAGTTCACTAATCTGATGGAAATCTGAAAGAAGTATTTCCTATTTTGATCAATTCGGACGAGGTGCAAAACGTAAAGACGCTGGTTTAGTCTCCCAGGGAGCCACGTGAGTTGATGCTTGCTTAACTGGTATTATCCTATTCTTTTTACATTTATTTTAGGTCAGTAGTTATTGTAGCAACAAATAGGCATGAAAGTTGCTAAAGAGAGTACTCGTCAGTTAAAACTGATAATAAAGGGTGTTGATAGTCTGTCACAAAATTACATGTGTTATAAATAAAACCTTGAAGTGTAAACCGTGCTTGTTTGTCAATAATATGTAACTCACTTCACTATGTACTGCGCATATATACCTTTGCTGACTTCGATAAGGTTAGTCAGACTTGTCCCTCAGACGATCGACAGACCTGAAGTGTGGCCCTTGGGAAGGATTGAGTTTGGCACCATTGGTCAAGCCTGCATTCTCATCGGTTGAGGAAGCTCCCTAACACCATTTCCTAAATACTTCCAATATCGCTATACTCTTCATAAATAACGTACTAAATGATATTGACTAGCCGCATCCTAAAATAAACTGCCAGCTAACATTTATTGTTCATGCACCCTAACTTTGAGTTTTTTTTTTTTTTTTTTTTTTAATGCAAGAAGGAACCAACGGCCAGAAGCCTGCAAGGTTGTTTTCTGCAAGAAAAAATAAAAGCAATACTAGAAAACCAAACTGAAGATACGTTCATTTTGGGATGCCTGGACGCATTGCGTTTGTAAGACTGGAGTTCATAGGGAATGGAGTTAACTGAATTTTTTACTGGCCGAATATATTTGTCTTTCTGAAAATGTACGGAGAAAATGCTAGGCAAAACAAAAATAGGGTGAATTCAAATCTCCACATCGTGGTTTTGACAACTGATTATTAAGCGATCTGGAACAGAAGTTTAGACATTGATGCCATTCTCTGGTCTCCTATGCAGGTGGAAGGTGCACTAGGAGCCGTCACGAAGTCCCTTGGCATCTTCATCACCTCCAACCTAGTCTGCACTCCGATCCTCCTCATTTCAGCACTTTACGTCATTCTGCAGTGCGATGTCTCCCTTGTCTACATCCTTCATGCTGTGAATTGCGCGATTCACATTCTCTATCTCTCGTCCTCCTCACAACTTTACCTGGACAAGGTGACTATCTCCGTCTCTGTCTCTGTCTGTCTCTTAAGTGTCTGTGTCTTTGTCAGTCTCTTTCTGTCCGTCTCTGTCCTTCTGTCATTGTCTCATTCTGTCACAGAGCTACGTGAAATAAACTGCAAAAGCACGAAAATCTGGGTCAAGTTAGAGTAAAAAGAGTGCAGCAGCTTTTTACAATATACAAAAACCAATTGTAATTATCTGTTCTCCTAACAATATCATAATTAACAAATCTGTAAAAGTTAACATTGTCCTACTCTTTTATATTTTATTTCACTTTTGTGATAAAGGAGTGTCCAGTCAGCTCCCATCTATACCATTTTGGTAAAATTCCCCAGTCCAGTGAATGACCACTTTTTTTTCGTGTTTCATGTCTTTGGCCACTTTTATATTCATTTATAATTTGAGGGTGAAATGTTTGGCAGGTGTAGGATGGAAGTAAAATGTACATACCAACACTTAGGGAAAAAATAATGTTTAGAAATATGACTTCGGATGATAAAATGGTGACAAGATAATGCTTCAATAAAAAGAAATGGAGAATAAAAGCATATGATTACATTAAAGCACACACACACACACACACACACACACACACACACAGTGAGCATCAAGTAAACCACGTATAATTTCATGAATAATTTTAAGCTTCAATAAAATAAATTAGTTAAAGCCAAGAAAATCATGTCATTGTTCGTGCTTTATTTTATACCTGAATGAAGTAAAGGAATATTAAATAAAGAAAACCGCTTTATTTTACTCTGTTTACATTTGGATCAATATTCAGTCGATGCCACGACAGTAAGTCAAAAAGTATGAAGTGTTTTCTGTCTGCATCTCATCATTTGCTAACACTTTCCTTCTTTAACACTTCAGTCGGAGATGAACTCCTTCCCCCACTGAGGTCATTAATCTTCCCTGGGGGTCATTAATAACCCCAGGGGTCATTTGTGACGAAGTGTCATGGAAAAAAAGTGTTGACAAATGATGATATATAAACAGACAACACTTCAAAATACTTCAGTTCCAGCACTGGCTTCTGCTAACTATTCACGTGAACTTTAACATCTGAAGGTTGATGAGGCTGTGAGGTGCCTACGTGAGGGATGTGCCAGCACGATGGACACACAGGTGAAGGCACAGGTGAGTTACAACGTCAGCTAATCCCTTCCCTGAGGACCAGCCACTTTCCCACAGACGATGCCACAAAGTTTCACATGTCAGCACCTGGGCGCTAACCCCACATGTCTAAAGTAACACATGGTCGGTATCTGGCTGTTTCATTCAGAGCTGGAGTGATGGTAGTAACGGGGATGCTTTAGTGATATATGACTAAGTATGGAAGCTCCTTAGCACCATTTCCTACGCGATTTATTTTGATTATTACACCTTGCTGTCCTCTTTTGTGTTATGTTACATAAATCCTTCCAATATCGCCATATTCTGCGTGAGTAACTTACAGAAGGATATTAACCAGCCAGATCCAGAAATGAAGCGCAAAGGAAGAGGTGCTAGGGAGCCTTCTTACCAGAGGAGAATACGGCCCTTTACTCTTAGCTGCTCGAGTGTGGATCGATCTCGTGACTTTATGAACACCAGTTACTTCCTATGCAGCTTTACTATACTACTATTAATCTAACTTGGCTTAAAGTTGCCATCTATCCATCTTGAGGACTGAGCAGTAAGAAGAGATTAGCACTAAAATATACTAGTCACAAAGAAGCGTTATGAGGAGGATGTACAGTGATAGCATCGTCTTTTTCTGTCACTGAACTACGTGAAATAAGCTGCATTAGGACGAAAAGCAGCGTCAGGTTATGAGATGAAACAACAAAAGAATATGAGCAAGAATGACACCTTCTAACTTTCAGAGAGGAATGAAAAATAAAGAAGGCATGACTCAGTACTTGGGCCCGTATTCTTGTCGCGTAAGTAACTTAACTAACACCATTTCCTAAGCGATTTATTATGGAGTGGAAAGGGAAATGATGAAGACTATAAGGAAAAGACAGGTGGAATTTTTGGGACATATTATAAGAGTAAAAAAATTTGAAAATGACTGTTTACATGGAAGAACAGAGGCAAGAAGAGCAAGAGGAAGACAACGATTAAAGTATATGGATTGTATAAGAAGCGATATACAGGAAAGAATCAGCAATGTGGAGTTAATCAGGATAGCTGAGGATAGAGGAAGATGGCGCTCCATGGCCGCTAACGTCACATTAATGGCACTTCTGTAATGGTAATGGTAATACCTTACTTTCCTCACATGTGTTAAATCAATCTAATATCGCCATACTCTGCATAAATTACGTAAAAAACAGTATCCAAAAATAAATGGCTAAGGATGAGGTGTTAAGGACCCTCCTTATCCAGCGAGAATACGGGCCTAGGAATACCTGGGGCATGAGGCTGATTTGGCTTGGAGACCACATACATACATACATACATAAACAGCAGTCATAGACACATACATACATACAGTACATGCACATAAACATACATGCATACATACAGTTCATACATTCATACATACATATAAACACGCACGCGTACATAAACACATAAACACGCATGCATAAATACAGTACGTACACATACATACGTACATACATACATACATACATACATACATGCGTACACATTTCAAAAGAGTACAAGGGAAAGCAAACAGCAACAGCCCTGTAGGTCTTTTCGTGGCTGTTTTGTATAGGGAAAGTTCTAATTAACAAAACTAGTCTATCAGCTACAGACAAGGATAGAAAAGCAGAAAGACTCCCCCCCCCCACCCACCAAACCCTCAAGCCGAAGCCGGCAGGAAATAGTGAGAAGGACCATCATGCAGCATAGGAAAACTGTCAAGGAAATTTCACAGGAAAGAGAGAAAGCAAATTCTATTCTACACTGTCTACTGAAAGGGAAAGTAACATTAAGTTAGCAATATTTATCGATGTTATTCAGCAGTTGTACCATTCCAGGCTCTGAAAAAAAAAAAAAAAAACACTCCACAAATGTTATTCAGAAGTGAACAGACATAAATACATACATACACAAACACAAGCATACATAAATACATTTATCTATCTATCTATCTATATACCAAGGCTGCTCTCCCCACAGAAAGGGAGATAGCCGAGACAGGACGACACACTCCCAGTTTACTCATCCACACACACACATTCATTCGCATCTTAGCCCCAAGGGGAGAGAGGACAGATCCTCACCATAAAACACTGTACGAGGATCCATCGCGCAGTGCAATCAGCGACAGCCACAGCAGGGCGCGACAGCAGAGCTGGTTTACCCCTGCCACATCATAATGGACCCATCCCCTTACCCGCACCTGATCTGATTGGCTGATCAGACCAAATGGGAGAGAATACTCTCCCAGGGCCGCGTCATCATTTATTCATTCACAATTTCTCTCCAGTCATTTCTATCACACGCAGCCGCTCTTCCTTGGTCAACAGACATCCCTGTCGCATCCAACGCTCTCTTCACACTGTCCATCCATCCTATTTGTGGTCTTCCTCTCAGCCTTACACCTTTCACATCCGATCCAGTTATCTTTTTCACCAATCATTCATCATCCATTCTCTCCATATGCCCAAAGCATTGCAACACCCTCTGCTCAGCTCGATCCTCCATCTCCCCCACAACTTCAGTTCTTCTTTGCACTTCATAATTTCTCACTTTATCCATACATGTCACTCCTCACATACTCCTCAGACACCTCATTTCCATTACATTCAAATTTATCCCCTCTGCCACACCAATATTCCATGTTTCAGCCCCATATAATGCAGTCGGTACCACAACCCCTCATACAGACTTCTCTTTACATCAACACATTTTTTTTTCATTCCTCCCAGCACCTTTCCTACTGCATTCATTCTAAACTTCACTTATGCATCTATTCTTCCATCTACAGCAACATGTGACCCTAAATACTTAAAACACTCTACCTCCTCAAGCAACTCACCATTCAGAACCACATTCATCCACATCTACCAACCTCGTACACTTCATCACTGTACTCATATTATCATTTACTCTCAATTTCCTCCTTTCACACACCCTTCCAAACTCCTCTACCAACTGTCTCAATAATCTCTCCTCTGAATCAGCCACCAGTGCAGTATCATCTGCAAACAGCAGCTGATTCAGATTCCACTCTGTACCATCAGCATTCACCAGACTCAAACCTCCACCTAACACTCTTGCATTCACCTCCCATACAACACCATCCATATAAATATTAAACAACCAAGGTGACATCATGCACCCCTGCTGCAGCCCCACTCTCACGGGAAACCAGTCACTCACAAAATTTCCTACTCTTACACACGCTTTACTATTTACATAAAAACTTTTCACTCCTTTTAGCAGCCTACCATCAAGTCCATAAGATCTTAAAACAGTCAACAAAGCCTCCCTATCATTTCTATCATATGCTTTCTCTGAATCCATGAACGTCCGCAACACATCCTTACTTTTCACTGAAAACGTTTCATACACCTGTCTCACAGCAAACACCTGATCCACGCATCCTCTCCCTCTCCAAAAGCCACACTGCTCATCACCAATCACTCCCTCTGTACCCTCTCTAACTCTCTTAATTAACACTCTACCATACACCTTACCTACAACACTCGACAGACTTATACCCCTAAAGCTAGTACATGCATACTTATTACCCTTACCTTTGCACAACGGAACCACACAAGCACTTGCCCAGTCAATTGGCACCATACCTCTCACAAAGCACACATTCAACAATCTTACCAACCAGTCAACAGTAGTCGCTCCACCACCTTTCAGACATTCCACAGCACACCCATCAACACCTGCAGCTTTCCCTGATTTCATTTCCTTTACTGCCTCCTGCACTTCCTCCATCGTAATAAAAGAATCATTCAACTCTCCCAGCAAATTTATTCCTTGCACCCTTCCATCTGCCACTATCTCAGCCTCCCTTTCCTCCTTTGCAGCTAACAATCTTTCAAAATACTCAACCCGTCTCTTCCTTGCTGCATCCATCTCATTTAACATCCTTCCATCCTCTGTTTTTACTCGCTCTTCCTTCCCAGACTCTCCTTTTCGCACCGTTTTCACCTCCTTCCAAAATATTTTCTTATTCTGTTGAAAATTCTCAGTCAACCGCCTACCCCACCTCTCATCTGCTGCCACTTTAGCATCACGCACAGCATATACATGCATACTGTACAATGTACAGTGTACATACATACTGTACATACACATACACATTCATACATAATTATGTACACCCATAATCAGGCATGCAAACATACATATATTCATACATTCATACATAAATACATACAAAAAAACATGCATACATCAATACATACCCATATACATGCATACATACATACACATACTGTATATACATAAATACATACATACATACATGCATATTTACATACACCCGTAAACACGCTTGCAAACATACATACATACATGCACACATACATACACACATATAAACATGGGTACATGCATACATACATACATACACATACATATATACTGTAGATACATACACCCAAGCATACACAAACACATTCATCTCTAAGCCTTTATCAAATGTCACTTGGCATAGAATATTGACAGAAAAAGTTGCCTTGACAATTTCCTTTCATTAAAACAAAGACAAAACTCACTATATTTGGGCCACTCTACTTTCCAGTCATTTGAGCCAAGTGAAAATAAACGAAGTAAAATGTATAAGAGAAATAAACAGAATTTTTCATGTTTGGATACTGTGTGTCCCTGGTAAGTCTGGGCCTCGAAGCTTCATCATTATTAGCCTCGATGCAGATCCTCCCATGAGCGTACCTATGTCTTTCCCTTGAGTGTGACTGTGTCCTTCCCCTGAGTGTACCTGTGTTCCTTCCCCTGAGTGTACCTGTGTTCCTGCTCTGAGTGTACCTGTGTTCCTGCCCTGAGTGTACCAGTGTCCCTGTCCCTAGTGAACCGGTGTTCCTGCCCTGATTGGACCTGTGTCCCTGCCTTGAGTGTATCTGTGTCCCCCCGCAGGTGTACCGTCTCATCCAACACCTGGGAGCCATTGGCAGGGTTAATATTGGAGGATGGTACGCACTCAGTAACGGTACAATGGTCTCGGTGAGTTGACCTTTCCGTGCACTGTGTACTCGTTATATTGCTGTCTGTCTATCTGTCAGTCAATCTATCTATTTATGTCTATCTATTTATGTCTATCTATTTATCTGTCTATCTCTATCTATCTGTCTATCTATCTCTATTTATCTATTGCCATGCGCCTTAATCCCATAAGGGATTTGGCTGCCCTTCCTCCAACTCAACCCCTCCCTCACATAGGCTATCTCTCCACCACATCCCTCTATCTCATCTTTAGTCTCCGCCTCCTACTTTCCCCCTCCACCTCACGCACATACACCCTTCTAGTTAGTCTTTCATTTTCCATCCTCTCCTCATGTCCAAACCACCTCAAATTATTTCCCTTGACGCCTTTCAGGCACATCCACATCAGCACCACAACGCTACCGCCAGTGTGTGGAGAGAGAGAGAGAGAGAGAGAGAGAGAGAGAGAGAGAGCAGCTTAGTTACTATGCATGTGTTTATGGTTGTGTGTGTGTGTGTGTGTGTGTGTGTGTGTGTGTGTGTGTGTGTGTGTGTGTGTGTGCATTTAACTAAAATTCCCTGTCATTATCTTTTTTCCTTCCTCTGTCTCCATTTCCCATCTACCTTGTGTCTCTAAATATTGACTGATTAACAGATATAACTAGATGTAGCTTGTGTGCTCCCGGGACGGCTTACATGGATGCAGTGAGCTGGTTAGATAGTTTACTGTTTTCTTGCTAAGATAAAATATGCAAAACAAATTGCTAAGGAAGAGATGCAACGAAATCTTTAATGCCACTTATAGTACTATTTTTCTATCAATCTATCACTCTTATTACCTCATACCTCCCTGTCCCCTGTCATCCGGCTGCCCTTTCTCCAACTCATTCCCCACTCTAATATGTCTCCACGCGATCCCTTCATGTCCCCCTCATTCTCCCTCTCCCCCTCCCCCTTCTTCTCATTCATATACACTCTTCTTGTCAGTCTCTCATTCTCTGTCTTCTCCACATAACCAAACCATCTCATTAATTTCTAATCTATTCTAGTATATCCATATAAACACCATTACACTCCTAGCACCTCCTCCTAACCTATTTATGTTTGGATATGGCTGGTTAATATCCTTTTGCACATTATTTAATCAGAATATGGCGATGTTTGGAGGATTTACATAACACATAATAGGAAAATAAGGTGTAATAAGAAAAATATATCTCTTAGAAAAAGTGTTAGGGAGCTTCAACATAACTCCACATACTCCTCTCAGATAAACCACTTCCACTGCTCCTGCTCCTGACTTGTGTCCTTCCAGGAAGATCCAGGCTACACATCCATACGTTCAAGCTTCACTTCCATACATTTAAGCTTCACTTCTATACATCCAAGCATCACTTCCTTACATCCAAGCTTCATTTCCATACATCCAAGCTTCACTTCCATACATCCCATCTTCATTTCCATACATCCAAGCATTCCTTCCGTACACCCAAGCTTCAGTTCCATACGTTCAGGCTCATTTCCATAAGCCTAAGCTTCTCCTCCTTATATTCGAGCTTCACTTCCTTACGTCCAAGCTTCACTTCCATGCGTCTAAGCTCTGCTTCCATACATTAAGGCTTAGCTTCCATAAGCTTCACATCTATACGTTCAAGCTCACATCCATACGTTCAAGCATCACTTTCATACGTTCAAGCTTCATTTCCAAACGTTCAGGCTTCACAACCATATGTTCAAGCTTCACTTTTATACGTTTACGCTTCATTTTGATAAGCTTCAAATCCATATGATCAAGCTTTACGTCATTACGTTCAAGCTTCACTTCCGTAAGCTTTACATCCATACGTTCAAGCTTCACTTCCATACGTTTAAGCTTCACATCCATACGTTCAGGCTTCACTTCCATATGTTCAGGCTTCACTTCCATAAGCGTCACTTTCCTACGTCTAAGCTCCACTTCCATACATTCCTCATTTCTTTTACATTTCAGATTGGCAGCTTCGTGGCCACCTACTTAGTGGTGCTGCTGCAGGTGGGAAGGCAGCCAGTCTCTACCCACACCTACACTGACTCACCCACTGACTTACCAACCTACACTGACTCAACACCCCTCTAACCTTCCTGTCCTAATGTAACACGTTATTAATTCAACCATCCTTCACTGACTCACCGCTGACCCACCTATATGACTCACCCCTCACTCACCTCCACTGACTCATCCACCTCGACTGACTCACCCACGTCCACTGGCTCAGCCATCTAGACACTGACTCACCCACCTCCATTGACTAACCCATCTCCAATGACTCGCCCATCTACACGGACTCACCCACCTACACTGACTCACCCACCTACACTACCTCACCCACCTACACTAACTCACCCATCTGCACTGACTCACCCATCTGCACCTCTCCACCTACACTGACTCACCCAGTTACATTGACTTGCCCACCTACACTGACTCACCAACCTGCACTGACTCACCCACCTACGCTAACCCACACGCCTACAATGACTCACACATCAACACTGACTCACACTCCAACACTGACACACACTGACACTGACTCACCCACCTACACTGACTCACTAACACTGACTCACACAGACACACACCGACACTGACTCATCCACCTACACTGACTCACTCACACTGACTCACACAGACACACACCTACACTGACTCACCCACCTACACTGACTCACCTACATCCCTCCACCTACAGTATGCTGACTTACCCATCTACACACTGACTCACCCATCTACACTGACTCACCCATCTTCACTGACTCACCTTTCACAATAACTCACCCAACTACACACTGACTCACCCATCTAAACAGACTCATCCATTTACACTGACTTACCCACCCTCACTGACTCACTCATCAACACTGACTCAATCACCTACATTGACTCATTCACCTACACTGACTCACTCACCTACACCTCTTCACGTACTATGACTCACCCACATACTCAATGACCCACTGTCAGGACAATAAAATATCATAACACTACATAATAGCTAGTGACATATATGCTGTTAATATGTAATATTGTGGTGTGAAGAAACTCGTGCCTAAGCTCGAAAGAGCTGGAGGAAACTGCAGTGCAGATTCTGGCTAAGGAATTTCGCACACACCACAGTGTGACACCAGATGGAAAACTCCACGAGTAAGGAAAGTTCCTCACACACCGTGCTCTCAAACATGACCCAACCAGTCATATACAGGGGAAATTGGAGAGACAGGGAGGAAGTGGTTAGGACGCGACAGGAGAGAGAAGAGGCAGGGTGGAAAAGGCAGGAACAAAGGGCACGGAGTTAGCTAGCATAAACCGCTCTCGCCTTAGTACTGCTCTTGTCAAGATAACTTCCTCTTGAGAATAAAACTGCAATCAAACCCCAGACTCATCTTTATCTTTCTCCTGTCATCCACGACAAGGCCAACTTGAACATTCTCTCCTCGTAAAATCCCTACAGTCTAACATTATTGGAAACGCCTTGGCGACGGCTACGATATTATTTGTTGGCAGCGGTAGGTTGGTATTTTTTTTTTTTTAACCACCAACACTAGTGCCTGAGGAGAGAGCATTAGAATTACCCAGTGACGATTCGCAGTTAGTAGAACGAGAGGAAAACGTAACTAACACACACAGTTCTCCACGAACGAAAGATCAAGACACCAACACTTCTCCTTTGAGAGGAGTTGAGGATTGACGTTTCTTAGGCAATTTTCCCTGACGTACAAAACAAAGATTATAGATCAAGCCTACATACGATAGACCACATGCACGACATCCTGGCAAAGATAGGACGATCAGACAAGCACGGATGTTATACTACTGGCTATTGTTACACAAAGACATACACAGTCACAAAGACAGATGCGAGTCATGTGCGAGACACAAAGGTTACACGTTAACACTTGCACCTACAGTATTGGGAAATATCGTGTACCTAACCAACTGTGGGACGTTGTCGTGGTTGACTTACTAAAGTTACCCTCATCTTGCAATGATAATCAATATCCCTTTCTTGCTACAGATCATTTCTCAAGAGACCTAGTATGTGATTTTGGTCCAAATTAAGGATAAGACAGCAGAAACAGTGGCTAGGGTAATCATCGACCATATTATCTATAGATTTACCACACCAAAGGCATTAATAAGTGATAATGGAAGTGAATTTAATTATGAAATCTTACAAGAAATAATATAAACAATACAAAATAAAAAAGGTCAATGTCTTACCCTACCACCCAGCATCCAGTGGGTTAGTAGAGAGACAAAACAGAAAAGTGTTGGATGTGCAACGAAACATTCCCGATGAAAATTATGCAAGCTGGGATGATTGGATTCCCAGAGCGAAAGCAATAATTAACTGTGCAATAAACAAGTCTATAGGAGACACACCTCTTTTCCTTATCTACGCGACGGACAAACGGTTACCGTACGAGGTATCAGGAGGTGATAATTTGCCTGTATACAAATATGACGATTATACTTAACTCCGTTTGCGAGAAATCCAGGACATACACAAAATGGTGGAGAAACAATTATCAATGTTCAAGGAAGAAATGGCGGAGTCATTTGAAAAAAAAAAAAAAAAAAAAAAAAAGAATCAACTATCAGCATAGGAGACACTGTCTATGGCATCATTCACACTAGAAGCAATAGACTAACACCAAAATTTGATGGCCCATACAGAATAATTAAGAGAACAGCCAATAAGGTAGTAATGAAGTCACTGTAGAATGAAGAAAAGCAAAGTCATGTTGATCATTTAAAAAGGGTCTCAAGGAATTTAGCCAGCAATTATGTAACCTCAGACACAACAGAAAACTGAACACAAACGATGACAATAAACTAGAAGAAATTCATACACACAGAAGTAAACTAAGATTGCATAAGAAGCAAACAAAAATAGGTGCAATTGTTGCTACAAATGCCACAGTTCAGCATTTACATGATCTAGGTATCGATTTAAACTCCTTCTATAAGCGAAACAACGAGCAAAGTTATTGTTCTCCAAGAACCAGTTTATAATGAGCATCATCACTATCATCTATGTCAGCATGACTGGACCAGCTAATTAATAATAATTCAGTTAGACAACACCAGGGCTCGTTATCAAGCTTTGATGAAAGGTATTGCAAATGTTGGTGATGGCAAGAACACCATTAACTTACTTCCAGTTCACGATCTAAGTCAAATAATCTGTCAAGGCATACATGAACTTAGTTTGAAGCCTTTGTTTCAAGACAGGAATCTCATGCTACATTATCCATACTTAGAAGCGACTCTAACACCAACATCAGTAATAGTTCCTGTACCATTCATAACAGATAATTTGTTTACAGTCTATCAAATATACCCTTTTCCTTCTAAAAAGAATGACACCTTGGTCACCATCAACATCAACACCAACACAGAACTCATCATGGTCTCCAAGAGACAAGACACTGTCACTTTCGCTAGTGAATCAACGACTGAACGCGTGTCGTACATCCTTAAGTGTTGTTCACCTTTGTCCTGCTTACATTTTCACGTCTAAGCCAACTGGAACAGTCCCTTGTGAAATGGCTGTCATAAGAAATCATGACATTCATCAGCACTGCAATTTCACATTTGCTCCAGATAAACTCACCCACCATCAGTGCATCGTGCATTACAGTTTTTCTACTTCACTCATAACACATCAGTTTTCGTAATTTGTCCAGATACACCACCATCTCATACTTCAGCGACAAGACTATACATAGCACCTGACTCTTATTCCGTACGTACACCATCTTTATCCACCTTAGCTACAAATAATCACTATGCCATCCTTAACCCGCCCCGTCCCGTCGACGTATGGGTACATTGCAACGATTTGCATTTGCTAGTCCCGGCGACGTACCGGTACGTCGTGCAATTGCAATTTGCATAATTTCGACAATTTTCAAAATTCGCGCTTGATTTGCGGTACGTACCCTCGCATGACCTTCCCCTACCTGCCACCAGGCGGGGACACTCGGCGACCCCGTGCGACCCGCGCTAGCCCACCACTCGTCCACTCACCTGGTAGCCACGGTCCTGCTCAGACATGGCTAAGAGAGGTCTCTCAGACAGCGAAATTCAAGTCGCCCTGGACACCTTTACCGGCGACAGTGATTCCCCACTGGACGACGAGGATATGGACAAGGATTATGTGCAGCCAGAGGAGGAAGAAACCACCAGCAGTGACGAGGAAGTTCCGTCTCCCAGGAAGCGGCAGTACGTGACTTACCGTGCTGCTAGAGAGGGGCAGGAGGCAAAGAAGGCACATGCAATATCCTATCCCTATCCCCTGCGTGATTTGGAACCAGAATTCGAGGACGAGGACGAGGATGAGGACGAGGACGGAGCCGTGGGACGTGCTGCCACGTGGTATGGACGGGAGGTAATAACACATCGTGGCCCAGAGCGCACATCACGTCGTATGAGCAGGTATGGGCCTAGCATTTTGTTTGGGGAGCTAGGAAGTCAAGTGGAGGGAGTGGAGAGTGAAAGGGAAAGTCCAGGGAGGATTAGGGAAAGTGAGAGTGACGTGAGTGAGTCATTGCTCTCCCTACGTAGTGTGAGGCGGCGTAGTGGATCACGTGGGCCAGTGCAGGTGCGTTCCTTATCACGTGGGGTTGTGAGGGAGGGGGAAGGTGGGGAGGAACCACTCCAAAGCACGTCTTATGCTCCCCAATATCCCCTAACACGTGGTCGAGCTAGGGTGCGTGAGAAAGCACGTGGTGTTGTCATGGAGGGGGAAGGTGGGGAGGAACCACTCCCCAGCACGTCTTCTGCTCCCCAATATTCCCCTATTTCATCCCCACAGCCCCCTAATGTTCCTCAAGGCCGTAAGGGTAAGGGAAAGGGAAAGGGTAAAGGCAGAGGGAAGAGGAGTGACAGTGGGGAAGCCCTCCGCACTCCTTCTCCCCCACCTCCCCAACCAGGATCTCCTCCCCACCCAGACGAAGGCTGTGATGGGGCTGATGGGGACAAGGGATTTGTGTCGTGGGATTGGGAGGATGGGAGTGATTTTTCTCCCCTCATTCACCCCTTCACTGAGCAGGGGCGATCTGGCTGCATTGCTCCAGGAATTCACTGTAATTCCACCAGGTTGGATTTTTTCCACCTGTTTTTCAGTGAGGCATTTGTTGATCAGATTGTATACCAAACAAACCTGTTTGCAAGCGCCCAGCGCCTAGAGAGTGAAAGATTGGGAACAAAGAGTAGGCATTCTATCATCTATGATTACCCTGTCTCCCTTCCAGAAATGTTCTTATTTTTTGCCCTGGTCCTTTTGATGGGTATTATAAGAAAGAATAGAATTCCTGCTTACTGGACTAGGGACCCTGTTATGTTTACCCCAATATTTGGTCAAGTGATGAGCCGTAATCGGTTTCAACAAATTCTAAGTCGCCTCCATTTCTATGATGCTCATGACCCTGCAAATGCAAACAACACTGATAAAATGAGGCGAATTAGGTTGGTCTTTGATCACCTCAGGCAAACCTTTTGTTCCTCATTCTACCCCTATAGAGACCTCGTCATAGACGAGAGTCTCGTGTTGTGGAGAGGCAATATTTCATTCAGACAGTATATACCCAGCAAAAGGCACCGTTTTGGGTTCAAGATCTTTGTTATGTGCGACTGTAGGACTGGATACGTGCAAGACATAGTCTTGTACACCGGTGCACAGACAGACATAATAGAAGATCGAAGTATTGGGCTGTCGGGAGCAGTGGTAAAGACGATGATAGAAGACTACCTTCATCGTGGTCACGTTCTCTACCTCGACAATTGGTACACTAGCCCTCTTCTCGCTCGTTATCTTCACACACATGAAACGGGAGTCTGTGGAACCGTAAAGGTGACCCGGCGTCACATGGCCAAGGTAGGGCGGAAACTTGCAAGGAATGAGGTTTTCTTCAAAGCCAACAACATCCTTGCAGCAATGTGGAACCACAACAGAGAAGTAAGCCTCTTGTCCACGGTTCACCGCCCCTTGATGCACCGTACTGATTCAGTAGATTACCGTAGCGAGAGTAGGCGTCGTGTTTGGAAACCTGAGTGTGTTATGGATTACAATATAAACATGCGCCTGGTGGACCAGTCAGACTCCATGATATCGACGGTAGAGTGTGCCAGGACCACGATGAAGTGGTATAAAAAACTGTTCTTTCACTTGCTAGATATCACTGCTCTGAATTGCCACCACCTTCACTCCATGACAACAGGAGTTCAGGAAACATTTGAAGGGTTTGTGAGGGAGCTCACAAGAGAAATCTTTGCAAAGTATGCTGTTGAAAGGCCCCAACATCGCACCCGCACTGCCCATATTGCCCAAACTCCCCAGAGAATATCCGGCCGCCATTTCCCCACTCCTATCCCTCCCCAGCCAAACAGACCTAGGCCCCAATGCAGGTGTCACGTGTGCAGTAATTCCCAGGTGAGACTCACGACACAGAGGAAGGACACCCGCTATGAGTGCGTGCAGTGTGACGTGGGTCTCTGTATTCACCCATGTTTTAGTGAATATCATACGTTGATGCAATTTTAGTATGGTGTGAATGCGAAAGGACGCAGAAATTATGAGGTAAATGCGACAGACAGACGCTCAGTGAAATTATCAGTCATGTTGATCTCCAAATATTAGTATAAAGTGCATACGGGTAGAATATAAGTGAAAACATTGTATGTAAGTATATAAATCTGCCCTAAGTTGAAACTTACATAGCGAGGGTTTTATGATGCGATATTCTGTCGCTCAGTGCAATAAATACGGCCCGTAATTATATAATTATTATTATTGGAAATTCTTACGGGTATAATATAAGTTCAAATTATTGTAAGTGATGAAATATATTCTAAGTCAAATATTCATAGCATGTGTATAGAGATGCGATTTCCTGACGCTCAGTTGAATGAATAAGGCACGTATTAGTCAAAATAAAAGTCAGCAAGTGATAAAGTGAATAATTAGTATATAAGTAAGTGAATTAGTATATAAGTGTGTGAGTATTATGTTTGTCGAAACATTCCTTGCGAGGGTATTTTCATAAGAACTTAAGAACATAAGAAGAGAGGATAACTGCAGTAGGCCGGTTGTATCGGTACACGGCTAGCATTAAGTATCGTGCCACCGCTAGCACCAATAAAATGTATCGTCGCACTGCTGGCCACCAATTTAATGTAGCCGTTATGGAGTAGCAGTTGACTACATTAAGTGTTCTGCTGTATAGTATAACTAGACCACCGTGTTGGATCGACGACACTGTCTGTAGTACACGTCAGCTACTCGCCGTCACTGCCCGACACTTCCCACCAAAGGTCCTCTGCCACGAGAAGGTGGAAGCTGGTCTGTTATGAAGTGGTAGCGTAAGGTGACAGAAATGAGCAGATTAAATCTCTCTTTATTGGGTACAGAATAATATAACTGCGACCCGAGAGATATGTAGGAGCGACACCACCTCCCTTTAAAACTGTAAAACGGCCTCTGACGCTGTACAGTCACCTAGCCGACTAGGGCGCGGTGCTGAGGTCAGCTAAAAAGTGAGGTGCCGAGCATTACATATACTCTGGGCTTATGCAAAAAGTAGAGATAAATGACAACTCTACTAGCACATTATACACCTCTATAAAATGGTATTAAGTACATTCACATATACCAACATAATAAATGGTTCCCCAGGACTTTACACTTACGCACTATTCAGATATCTTTTCACTTCTCCTAACCTTCATTTTATAATTGAAACAGGGTGGCCCTTGTGGTCTGCCATCCACCTTCTTCCTATACCACAGCTAACAGCGAAATGATATTTGGTTGTTCATCATTCACACTTCATTACACACTGTTAATTATGACTAAACAGCTTTAAAAATTATTATGTAAAATGTGTGATACTACAACTTCATATGGAAAAAGATGTTGACACCAGAACATCGCTCGGCCACACCATTGACGTCCCCGTCGACATTGTTGTCCTAACTACCGTGTAGCCTAACCAGAGTGTAGGGTAGCTAACTATTCAGGAACATCCACTTGCAATCCTCGAGTACGGACACGTGGTATCAGTGGGTTCCTTTTGGCGCCTTAAATAGTAGCCTAAACCACAAACACAGGACAAGACCACAATAAGTGGAAGACCAACGCCAGGACCAAAATAGGAAGGAGAAAGGTATGAAGGAAGATAGGACAGTACATAAGGCTCTAAATCAGTCCTGTTCAGGTGGGAGAGGAAGGTAAGCTCCTTTAATACATGAGACAGCCTGTTCACATTCAAGGTAGTAACATTGAATGAAGGTAAAAAAGGTCGTAACTGGGATGAGAAGTTCACTGTCAAAGCTAGATGATGCTTGCTAGGCAGAACTGCTATCTCTTTACTGTGTAACTCACAAAAATCAGGTGCAATATAGTACCCCTTTACTGTAAGGAATTGATTCTGTGAGGCACAAATCACAGTTACATCCTCTGTCTCAGGAAAGTAAAAGTACTGTTTCGCATGAATATGAGCATGGAAAACTGACTTCAACTGAATGGGTTGGAAGGTGCAACGTTGCAGAGCAGAGGAAGTATTTGTGTCCAACAAGGCCCTCTTACACTCCTCTACCTTTAATGGTACGAAGACAAAATGCAAAGCAGGACATACATGGAGATCAAGAAATGAGGCCTTACACTTCTCAAATTCATCCACAGTCATTTCTGCTACATATTTCTTGTCATCTGAGACAACTAGCACCTCTGGACCCTCTTCAATAACAACAAGTGTATTATTAGCAGTAGCAAAAGGGAAGGAAATGAACCGCCATGCCTGGTATGTTACAGCATTCCTCATAGGTACCAATATAAGGATGCCTTCATGGGTCAACTGGGCCTCTAACAATGGGTAATAATATTCCAGTTGACTCAGATCAAAGAGTGGCATAAGTCCATGCTTCCACATAGCTATATCAAGTGCATTTGTTAATATATTAGTAGGCAGCAATAAAGCATTAACCCTGTTCAAACTTGCATCGATTAAGCCGTCCACCATATTGGCTGCATGCTTCTCCAAAGCAGTGGTTGACTCGTCGAGAGCATGTAAGTACTCAGCAAATAACACCAAGTTAGCTAGGGTTAGTAGATTAATTTAGATGTTGTTCACAAGCTCTACTAGATGGTTGGTAGTCCTAATTATCTCGTTAGCTTTGTTAGTGAACTCATCTAACTGTTTATACACATGCATGATTAATCTATTATTGGCTTTAGCGGCCAGTGTCAAGTCATGCATCTGTCTACCCAATTGCACTACGTCCTTATCTAATGCCGTACCAAGAGTTAGAAAATCCACAAGTCCTCTCTTAGTACGTGCATGGACATGCTTGGAAAGATCAGAGTGTACTGTACGTTAGGTAAAGCTACATGCAAGTTAGTGAGCCTGTCGGTGAGCCTGTCTATATGCCTAGTCTGAAGCTCAACAAAGCTTCAGTGTCAGAGTTCGTCAATCGTGGGTTTCGATTAAACATTCTTCCCACTTCCAACAGTTGCTGTCTGAGAATCGACAAGCCCTTGGAGACCTCCTTGACAATATCTGGCATTTGGAGATAGCCTTCCATTGGATAGTAGACGCATACTGCATCTTCCACTACCACGACTTCTCCAAGTGGGCTCTTCAGTGCTCCTGGCATTAACGCAGTCGTGTCCATGTCCGATGTCTTTCCATAGGTCCACCCCAAGCAACGCACGAGGAGTATGAGCCACAGCCACATTTTTTTCTGCAAGAGTAGATACTCCCTTAATCACTCTTGTTGTGGGATCGTAGCTTGCTGCGATACTCTTGGTTAGGGACAGGTACGGATGACGACATAGACTGCGACGAAGACAGAGGGCACAACACATCAGACGATAGGCCTAGCTCTTGACTTACTAGTTTGATCCTATCAGTATGTACTGCCTCCTGAGTTCCATTAGCTTCATCCTTTATTCTATAAGTATTTCCACGTACTCGTTCCACAACAGTATATGGTCCGCGGAACTTAGGTCTGAGCTTGGAAATTCTCTCAGGGTTGTGGATTATGACCTTCTGGCCTGCCTGTAACGTCTTTTCTTGACTACCTTTGTGTTGTTTCGCCATCATCTCCGCTCTTGAGGCTTTTAATCTTTTCCGTACTTCACTGTGTATACGTTGGAATTTCAACAACTGTACCTTTGCGTAGTCTTCTTCGTTGTATTCTGGAGTAGGAGGTCCAGCCAACAAATCATAGGGTAACACTTTCTCTTCTCCAAAAAAAGATATAATGAGGAGACTTCCCAGTTGATG
Organism: Coenobita brevimanus; assembly: GCF_032717465.1. Taxonomy (NCBI): domain Eukaryota; kingdom Metazoa; phylum Arthropoda; class Malacostraca; order Decapoda; family Coenobitidae; genus Coenobita; species Coenobita brevimanus. The sequence goes on from NC_137042.1 coordinate 6,729,052, forward strand.
AATTTTCTGAGGAGTTGATGGTCGCCGCTACATGTGGTAACCAGTCTTCCCAGTTATCCTCCTGATTTGAGGTTATTACTGGTCTCAAGACTTCCAGTATCTTCCTGTTTGTTCTCTCCACCAGGCCATTGCTCTTAGGACTGTAAGGCGTTACAAAAACTTGCTTTACTCCATACATACGACAGATTTCTTGTAACACCTGGTTACGAAATCACTGCCATTATCGCTGAGCAATACCTTAGGTGTAGAGTATGGACAAATCACTGAAGTCACAAAGCGTGCGCCACCTCCTCTGAAGTTTTCGTCTGTAAAGGTGCTAAAACAGTGAATCGTGAGAAATGGTCCACTGCCACCAGTACATAACTTGAACCTTGACGACTTCTCGGCAACGCTAAGAGATCAATGGAGACTGTATCCCAGGGTTTTTCCGGTAGAGGATACTCTAAGATGGGAGTCAGAAGTCCCGTCGTTCCTCGTATTTCCGCGCATTTGACACATTGACTGACGTGGGCTTCTATGTCCTTCCTCATGGTCGGCCAATAGTATTTCTTTCTCGCCTCACGTATGCATCTATCGCGACCGGGATGACCCGCTTGAGGTACGTCATGAACTAACTGTAGCACGGCTTGCTGTAAGGTAGCAGGAACAACCAACTGATATGCAGTGTCCTTCCCTGGGGGTTGCTTATACAAAAGACCCTGTTGAAGATGGAAGTGAGTCATTGGTACTGGGAGTTCAGGTAGACAAGTCTCGTCGCTAGACTCCAAGGCATAGATGACTTAAGACCACATCACATCATTACGTTGTTCCGCTTTTACCGTGTCTGAGGAATACTCAGCAAGAGCAACATCCTCGGCTATGGTAGCAGCAATGTTTCTACTCAACGCGTCAGCTACAACATTTTGACGGCCTGGTAAATATCTTACCTCTGGATCAAACTCCATTACCTTGCCAAACCAACGCGCAACCTTACCGTGCAAGTTTTTTTCCTTTAAACAAGTCGCGTATGGGTGCATGGTCAGTTAAAACAATTATCCGGTAGCCAAAGATAATATCCCGGAAATGTCCTAACGCCCACACGACTGCTAATGTCTCCAAATGTGTCGTCGAATAGTTCTTCTCTGGGGGTCTTAATGCCCTACTAGTATACGCTATGGTATGTGTCTTACCTTGCTCATCCTTCTGCTGTAACACCGCTCCCAGACCCAGACCTGAGGCGTCCGTGCACAGATAGAAAGGTTGAGTGTAATTAGGAAACGCTAATACGGGTGTTTCTGACATGGCTTGTTTGAGCTCGTTGAAGCTTTTCTCTTCCGAGGGTCCCCATTTCCATGCAGCGTCCTTCTTAAGTAGCGTTGTTAAAGGTGATGCTATGATGGCATACCTGTGGACAAACTCCTATAAAAGCCAGTGAGGCCTAGGAATGATCTTATCTGATCCTTGTTCTGTGGTGTAGGAAAATAGGTCATCTAGATACGCTAAGACGTCTTGCCCTAACATCTCGCCAAACAATTGGTTTATCATCCGCTGAAATGTTAAAGGAGCATTACTCAGTCCAAAAGGCATCCGGAGAAACAAAGTGCCCACGGTGAGTGCTAAAAGCAGTAATGGGACGCGACTCTTCGGTCAGCTCCACCTGCCAATACCCTGACGCTAGATCCAGACAAGTAAACACAGTTTTTCCCTTACCTAATGATTGAAGTAAGTCTCGCAGATGCGGAATCGGGTAACGATCCGGTACTGTTAGTTCACTTGCCGAAAATCCACAACAGGTCTCACACCACCGTCCTTCTTAGGCACTAGAAAGAGTGGTGCATTCCAAGGCGAGGAGGAAGGCTGGATAACGTCATCACGAAGCATCCTTTCAACTTCCTCATCCACTGCTTCCCTTTGGCTGTGCGGTAGACGGTATGCGGGCACATAAATTGGATTTGTACCAGGGCACAAACCAATATGATGCTTCATCCTATCCGTCCTACCCAGCGCTTCTCCTGGAAGTGCTACTACGTCGGAAAATTCTCTAAGGAGGGCTAGGAGTCGTGTTTTATGGTCTACATCCGTGACCTTCACATATTGCTCCAGCTGTTTTTCCTTAGCCAGACGTACGGGTTCCGACTGAGTCCTTGCTTGAGATGTAACTACAGAAGAGATCACCGGCACATCGTTGACTTCCTTTATGGGGGCACCATAGCACATCAAGTCGCCTATTAACAACCATCTCTGAGCCTAACTGCGCCACCACTCATATTTGCGATGAAGAGGGGCGTCTTCTGGTCTTGGCCAACGCTAGTCAGAGTCGATTCCAGCGACAATGCCTTATGTTTCACAGTCTCAGTTAAGCATGCTACATCAGTTCCCACCGACACGTCAGGTACTCGGACAGGAATTTTACAGACAGTTCGACTGGGTAAGTGGTGATTACCACTCACTATAGCCCTGACTTTCTTCCAGTCCATACCCTCCGCTTCGTGTACATCCGGGGACTCCCTTGACGCTTCACTTGTCGGGGTCACAACTGGTTGGACGGCTCCTGATTGGATGCCAGTTCCAGTTCGTGTTGCTGAGGGATTAAGGCCTACAAACTCTTTCCCATTAAAGGAAATGGAATGTCTTTGAGGGTGTATTACTATATCATACTCCTCCATGGTTTCAAAGCCTAAGCCCATCAGCTGGCAGAGGAAAATCCTCAACCACAAAACGTAGCACGTAACACAGGAGATCGTTTATCTGCCCTCAATGTCAACGGCACCTGGCTTACAATCTTCATTCTACTCCCTGTCACACCTGTCAACATTACATCAGGTGCTGATAATGTCCAGTTTGTTAGAGGCATTTCACTTTTAAGTCTTTCCAGCGCTTTACTAGAAATAATGTTTGTACATGCTCCTGTATCTACGATCAGGGACACTTGGCCTTTTCCTATGATCCAAGGAATAGATAATAAGTCCACCTTAGTAATAGCTGCCACACACGCATCGGTGGATTGTACTATTTTAATTACTTTTGCACGCGGCCCTGAGCTTCCCCCGAACTAGCTGGGTTCCCTAGTTTCTTCCTCTTTTCAATGACAAAGGGGCAACAGTCCATTTCATGAGGACAATGCCCATGTATGACACACCATCTTTTCACCTCTGGCTTAACAGCCTTGGTCCTTTGCTGTGGAGAACTAGTAGCTGTATCTCTCCAGCCCGAAGTTTGCAAGGCTTTGCTAGCTTCTGCATAGCATATGCCTGCCTTCGCCAAAGCCTGACTTTCAGTACAGTTAGGATGCTGCTGTACTATATCAGTAGCCAGATTAGGTACAGGTATCTGCCACAAAGGAGGAGGGTTAGTCTGACTTTGCACGCCCATATTGTTAGTCTTGCCCCAGGTATTTGGATAAGGACCCTGGGTTTGCATGCCAATATTAGTATTCATGCCCCATTGATTAGGATTCTGGGTTTGCATGCCAATATTAGTATTCATGCCCCATTGATTAGGATTCTGGGTTCGCATGCTAATACCATCTGTGTTTATACCCCATGCATTTGAATAAGGAACAGAAAATAAATTCTGTCCAAAACCTTGTGGTGTACTGAAAACATCAGTATACACAGGTATGTGAGTGGTTGTAGTACTATCACTAATGACTGGATTTTGCATATCCTGAGTGACCAAAGGTGTTGTTGTCTCAACTTCCACAGTCTCCTCACTAGGATTACCCTCACTAGCAAGACTAGTGGCCATTTTGGATCTAATTGATTGCTCTGGGACTGTTGAATAAGTATGACCAGAACGCAAATGCAAAACGTTCAAATCCTCATCCAGTCTTTCAGAAATATCCTCATCACCTTGATCCTCAATATGTCCTTCACTCATTTAATATGTCTGAGCACTTTTATTTGATGTATCAACCCACTCATAAAATTCTGAGTCTAGTGGGGTTAATATTTCCCTAATTCTACGTCCCCATTTTTTTTCACTGTATCCATCCAACCTTGTCAGTAATATTCCCCTCCCATATACAGGAAGATAAATTGACATAAAAAAGGATAGTTATGGTAAGTGACAGAAAACGGGACACATATAAAATACACAGAAAGTATATTTATTTCAAGGGAATTCTGAGAAACCTTTATTTCCACTCATCAACTAACTAACGTGTGTTGATTCAAGTGTGTGTGTGTGTGTGGATTAATGCATGGACACTACCTAGATGAAAGTCCAGGATGATGTTCCACATTCCACGTTCCACACTCCACCAGACTCCTCCAACCATACACGACAGCCCGCTCGCTGTGGGAGTTAGCAAGCGACTGGTTCGCTCTGCATCACGCCTCGCAGGACGCCACGACGCGCACACACAGCCCACGCCCGCTCCCCTCGACTGGCCTCGGCCGTCCGCGCCAGTTGCTAGAAGTCGCTCGCTAGTTGACCCACTCCTCACCGCACTGGCTTGAACTCTCCTTATCTCGCCTCTCACACACGAGAGCGAGATTCTTGCCAGTTTGCGTTTGAAGATGGAGATATCTCGCACACCACAGGGCGAGATAACTGCCAGTTTGTGCTTAAGATAGGAATCTCGCACTGGCAGAGTAATGGGAGGAATTAATATTTACCACTCCAGTTTATCTGCTCCACTTAACTCACTGGTAATTAGTCCCCTTACAACAGTAGAGTAAGATTTTCTGTTTCACCTTCAGGAACGAGCGATTGCAAGGGTTACTGGTTCACAGCATATCCCTTTAGCACGTATCGTATCCCAGCACTGAGCACCAATTTAATGTATCGGTACACGGCTAGCACTAAGTATCGTGCCACCGCTAGCACCAATAAAATGTATCGTCGCACTGCTGGCCACCAATTTAATGTAGCCGTTATGGAGTAGCAGTTGACTACATTAAGTGTTCTGCTGTATAGTATAACTAGACCACCGTGTTGGATCGACGACACTGTCTGTAGTACACGTCAGCTACTCGCCGTCACTGCCCGACACTTCCCACCAAAGGTCCTCTGCCACGAGAAGGTGGAAGCTGGTCTGTTATGAAGTGGTAGCGTAAGGTGACAGAAATGAGCAGATTAAATCTCTCTTTATTGGGTACAGAATAATATAACTGCGACCCGAGAGATATGTAGGAGCGACACCACCTCCCTTTAAAACTGTAAAACGGCCTCTGACGCTGTACAGTCACCTAGCCGACTAGGGCGCGGTGCTGAGGTCAGCTAAAAAGTGAGGTGCCGAGCATTACATATACTCTGGGCTTATGCAAAAAGTAGAGATAAATGACAACTCTACTAGCACATTATACACCTCTATAAAATGGTATTAAGTACATTCACATATACCAACATAATAAATGGTTCCCCAGGACTTTACACTTACGCACTATTCAGATATCTTTTCACTTCTCCTAACCTTCATTTTATAATTGAAACAGGGTGGCCCTTGTGGTCTGCCATCCACCTTCTTCCTATACCACAGCTAACAGCGAAATGATATTTGGTTGTTCATCATTCACACTTCATTACACACTGTTAATTATGACTAAACAGCTTTAAAAATTATTATGTAAAATGTGTGATACTACAACTTCATATGGAAAAAGATGTTGACACCAGAACACGGTTGGCCCATGCTAGGCAGCTCCTAGAAGATTAACTGAACTACTAGAATGAGATAAGGATAGTAAAGAAGAAGGCTCTCCCCCGCCCTCCAAACCCTCCAGCCGAAGCCGGCAGGAAAAAGTCAGAAAGAACACCACTCAGTAAAGAAAAACTGGCGTGGACATTTTACAGGAAAGTGTGAGAGGAGAATAGAGACTATCATAGTGTAACCTGAAAAGGAACAATTATGAATTAGTATTGGTTATAAGATTTTCTTTTTTCTATATCCACCCCTTATTTGTCATATGCTTATCTAGCCTATGCTTGAAACTCTCAATGGAAGAGGCAGCAACTACTTTACTAGGTAGCTTATTCCATTCGTCTACTACTCTATTACCAAACCAATTTCTACCTATTTCCTTAGTGGAACGGAATTTTTCTAATTTGAAACCATTATTTCTAGTTCTATCCTGTATGCTCACTTTAAGTACCTTGCTAATATCTCCCATATTTATACCCTTCATCCACTTAAACACCTCAATTAAGTCTCCCCTTACTCTACGCCTCTCTAGCGAATGCAGACTTAGTCTTTTCAGTCTGTCTTCATATGACAGGTTCCGGACGTCATGTATCATTTTTGTCATTCTTCTCTGTACATTTTCTAACGAATTAATATCCATTCTATAGTAAGGACACCAAAATTGTACTGCGTAGTCTAAATGTGGCCTTACTAATGCTAGATAAAGTTTCAGTATTACTTTAGATGATCTATTGCTCACGCTTCTCGAAATAAATCCCAGGACCCTATTTGCTTTATTTCTCGCATTTATACATTGTTGTCTTGGTTTAAGGTCGTTATTAATCATAACTCCTAGATCTCTCTCGCAGTCCGATTTGTTAATTTCTTTGTTATCTAAGCTGTATTTAGTATCTCCAATGGTCTTGCCTACGTTTAGTACTTCACATTTTTCAACGTTAAATTCCATCTGCCAAGTTTTAGACCATTTGGACAATGTATCGAGGTCTTTTTGTAAGTTATGGGAATCGTCAGTCGAATTAATGATACGCCCTATTTTTGTATCGTCGGCAAATTTGCTGATGCTGCTATTGACTCCTAAGTCTAGATCATTTATATATATGATAAATAATAAGGGACCGAGTACTGAACCCTGTGGTACACCGCTAGTTACTAATCCCCAGTCCGACTTAATTCCATTTATTAATACTCTCTGCTTTCGTCCTTTCAGCCAGGAGTCTATCCATTTTAAGATATCGCCGTCTGTACCGTGTGCTCGAACCTTTCTAACTAACCTTTCGTGTGGGACCCTATCAAAAGCTTTACTAAAGTCCAGATAAATAACATCGTAAGCTTTATCGCTATCTACTGCCTCATAGACCTCCGAGTAGAATGACAACAAGTTTGTGAGGCAGGATCGTCCTTGCCTGAATCCGTGCTGACATTCGTTTAAAAGATTAAATTTTTCTAAGTGTTCTCTAATCTTATTTGCCAAAATTGACTCTAACATTTTTCCTACTATTGACGTTAGACTTATCGGACGATAATTCGACGCAGCTGATTTATCACCCTTTTTAAAGATGGGCACTACGTTTGCGGTCTTCCACGCCTCTGGAACTTCTCCTGAACTTAAAGAGTCATTAAATAATGTTAAAAGTGGCTGACATAATTCTTCTTTGGTTTCTTTTATAATTTTTGCATATATATCGTCCGGACCTGGCGATTTTTGAGGTTTTAACTTATTAATTTCTTTCAATACGTCCTCCTTACTAATGGTTATTTTACTAAGAATATTTTCCGTATTCTCATCGTAAATATTTGCTGCTTGAGGGACCAGGTCTATATTTTCCTTGGTGAATACTGATATGAAATGCTGCTTGAGGGACCAGGTCTAGATTTTCCTTGGTGAATACTGATATGAAATAGATTTTCCTTGGTGAATACTGATATGAAACCTTGGTGAATATTCTCACGCTCACTTGAATAAATAATGGCAGTAAGTATGTACAGTGCATTATAGGGGTGTAAACGTGTGTAATGTAAGTGGGAAATTATAAGTGGAGTGAATAAATAAAGTAGATGATGAAACACGAGTGTTTGAGATCGTGGCTGCTACGTGAATATGCGCTAGCATATCGCTAAATGCCCTCGTAATGAATGAAAATAATTGAAAACCTTTACAGTGGTGGAGGAAAGGTTCTATGTAAAGGGGAAAATAATTGGAAAGTGATAAAACAATTTGGTATGTTGAAATACCAGTCATAGCAAGTGCGCTTACTAAGCTGATGTGCGCTATACTTATGCTGCATGTCATCATAATGAATGAAAACATCTGAAAACACTTACAAACAGTTGTAATTGGTAAAATGTCATTGAAACAGAAGTATACAAGTAGAAAAAATGATAGGTTGACTAATACCAGACACTTAGCATATAGCATGTTACGACTCGGACCAAACTCGCTATGCTCGCGCGATGGTACAATGCTTATTTTTCATATATATGTGTCTGAAATCCATTATATTGTTACTGTTATTGTTTATTAGTTCAAATTCAATAAATATAGAGGTGTTGTGTGTTGTTTCTCCCATTATTCCTTACCATAGAAAACGTAAACGCATATCCAGCCCATTAGAGAACACCATACCTGCCGAGGGGAACCGCACTTGTACGGACCACTTATAGACCGCGGGAACCACTTTCTTTCTGATTTTCCTTCGTTTCTCGACCTAAGCGGAAGTTTTAGCAAAAAAAAAAAAATTTCCAAAAAGGGTCGGGACTGGGGGATGTCATAGGTGCGGAAAACCTCGGGACGTGACGGGTTAATTACACATGCAAACACTTCCAACCACTGCCTAAGATGGATTTATACATAAGCACAAATATTAAGTTTACTTCACCTAAGTTTGAAACTATTCAATTAATCAATCACACAATGAAGCCCTTGGAAGAACTGAGTATGAGTATGTTCAATCCATAATATGAGTATAGCCCAGCTCCAGTTATCGTTACAATCTTCTCCATCATATTTAGTGTATTATTATTGGCTATGCACAGAATGCAAGCAAGGATTGCAAACTTGGAATCAGTATTTGAGGAAGAGTAAACATTCAAATGAGACCCCCTGAGTGAAATGTGTATATTATCTATGCAAATATTGTAAATTATATATACAAAGAAAAGAAAAAATGAAGGAAAATCATGAGGTAACACATTAAATAATATTAATCTATGAATAAATGCTAAAACTGATATACATATATCAAATTAATGTGACAATACTAATATACAGTATATATATATATATATATATATATATATATATATATATATATATATATATATATCCTATTGGAGCCCAGCGTCAAGAGTATTGGACAGAACTGGGAATTTTCAAATCTTAATAAAGTAGGGAACCCCCGGGTAGGGACCTATGAGCTTCACGACTATGAGCCGATAGGCGGAGGTCAGTATGCTTAGTACCCTCCCAGTGCAATGCCTCGCCCAGCAACTCTGGGATCCAATGAGTTGATGACTGGAAAATCTATCAGTTTCTTTAACCCACTGGAGCCCAGTGTCCCATATATTGGACAGAACTGGGCATTTTCAAATCTTAATAAAGTAGGGAACCCCCGAGTAGAGACCTATGAGCTTCGCGACTATGAGCCGATAGATGGAGGGCGGGACGCTTAGTACCCTCTCAGTGAAATGCCTCGCCCAGCAGCTCTGGGATCCAATGGGATATATACAGTATATATATACGAATAGATAGATAGAAATATAGATAGATATAGATAGATAGATAGATATAGATATAGATAGATAGATTGATAGATAGATGGATAGATAAACAGATAATAGGTACATTACATATGGCTCATTCTTAATACAACTGACTACTATAGACTTGTTATAGTGTTGTCATTATATTACCATTGTATAATTGCATATATACATTATATCACCTGAATGCAATGTTCTGCGTTCAAATTCGACTACCATGTATTTACTCCATAAAATATTTTGCTACGATTGTTATGTTCTACACTATAAATGTGTCTATACTATATTGTAATGAATACCATGTATTAATATGTCATGACAGAATATATAATTGTTACTACATGTTGACGTAGGTACAATAGCTTGGCGTGACAGAGTGATACCAGGACACTAAAATATCGTAACACACTACTTCTGATCCATCAAACTATAGACCAACTTCTGATCCATCAAACTATTGACCAATTGCAATAACTTCCGTTCTCAGTAAAGTTTTTGAGACACTAATTAACAAACACATAGTCAAGCATCTAGAAATCAATAAATTAATCAATGATCGGCAGTATGGATTTAGACAAGAACGTTCAACTGTAGAGATAGTTTGCCTTCGTACCCATCAGCTTAACAAAACAATAGACCAACATGGTGAAACACACACGGTAGCACTTGATATTTCAAAAGCATTTGACAGAGTATGGCACCAGGCCTTATTGTCTAAGATGTCACACTCTGGCCTTGCATCACTGGTTCCTCTAATTTCTTCTTACCTTCATAATAGAAAAATACGGGTCATGGTAGATGGAATTTATTCTCAGTTTCATTTCATAAATGCTGGCGTACCTCAGGGGTCAGTTTTGGCGCCAACCCTCTTTCTTATTCATATTAATGACCTATCTGTCACGCACAACCCAATACACTCTTATGCCGATGACTCGACCCTTCACAGTTCTTTCACATTTAGTACCTCCTGTACACAATTTGATATTATAAATTTCCAAATAAACACAGCAATTTCTCTGAACCATACAGGACCTTTCTCAAATTAATCAATGGGGATAAAATCTGATCTCATTTAATGCTCAGAAAACTAAATACATTAACTTCTCCAACAGAAAGAATCCCTCAGACTTTCACATAATTTTAAATGATGTCAGTATTCCCATATCCACTACAGTTAATATCCTAGGTGTTACTCTAAACCCCAACCTAAGCTGGACAGCTTATGTTAAATCCCTTGCTAAAAATGCTTCTAAAAAATTGGGACTTATGTACAGAGTTCGTGAGTTCTTCACTGACGAGCAGATGGCCACAATATACAAAAGTCATGTGCGTTCTTAGATCGAATATTGTTCACCACTGTGGGGTGGATGTGGAGCGGTTGCATTGAAGCAGTTGGACAAAATTCAGAATAAAGCCATTAGATTAATCAATAATCCTACCATAACGCAGGACCTTCCACCATTACCAGTATGTGGAAATGTAGCTTCTTTAGCATTAGTTTATCGATATTTTTACCGTAAGTGCTCTGATGAATTGGCTTCAATTGTTCCTCCCCCTTCACATTTTCTCCCGAAATACTCGGGCAACTGGGAGGCCCATGAACTCACACTCTCTCCCCTACAAAGCAGAACCTATGCTTATCAAAATTCATTTATTCCCAGAACTACTACTCTCTGGAATTCACTTCCTGGGGGTTGCTTCCCACATACATTTAATGCTCTCTAATTTAAATGCAGTTGTTGTAAGTATTTTATGAATGGAGGATGCCTTTAGGCACATGGACTTTTTTTTTCCTTTGTTTTTCCTTCCTTCATTCATTGTCATTAAAAATAAAAACATAATAGCTAGTGACATATATGCTATTAATATGTAATATACTGTAGAGGTTTGAGGAAAGTCGTGCCTAATCTCGAGAGAGCTGGAGGAAACAGCAGTGGAGATTCATGCTAGAAAATTTCGCACACAGCACATTCTGACGTAATGGAAAACTCACACTTCTCACCTGATGGAGATCATCACACGTGCCCACACACATGACCCAACTAGTCATGTACAGCGGAAATTGGAGAGACAAAGCAGAAGGGTTGGGACGTGATGGGAAACAGGAGAGACAAGGTGGAAAATGCAGGAGTAGAGGGCAGAGCGTTAGCTATCATAAACCGCAATGACCTTAATACTGCTTGTCAAAATAACTCCCTGGAGAATAAAACTGCAATCAAACCCCAGACTCAACTTTATCTCTCTCCTGCCATGCACGACAAGATCAACTTGTAAATCCTCTCCTCTTACAACCCTATAATCTAACATTTTTAGAAACACCTCAACTACGGCTACGAGACCTGCAAAGTGAAGCATTTCCATATTCTGATAGCCCTCAATGCTCATTAGTCTACTGAGCTGAGCCCTTCTCATATACATTTGTTTTTTCAAAAATGTAGTCAGTTTTCAACCAACCAAAGCTCTATAAGTACTGCATGTAGAATGTTCAATTAAAAATAAAAATATTCACCAATTCTTCTTCTTTCTGCTCAAGTAATCCCAGGTCTCTAGGTGGAGGCATTGTGAAAGTAGGATCTGATGAATGGAGGTAATTTGGGTAGTCATGGAAGACTGTGTCCATACGAATGAGTAATTCTGGGGCTACAACGTGCAGGCCGTATGTCACCATCACCCCGATGAGGATTCCCTGCTTGCACTCGCTCACACTTTTCCATGCCCCACTTGACCCTGACACTCTTCTCGACAGTCCCCTGCCACTGCTGCATGAATAAATCATCACCCCTTGTATGTGTGACAAGCTCAGTTTACTTACCCAATTCTTTGAACTTTTTCAGAGTGAGACTGTGCATTGTGATGTGTGGGATGGGAGAAAAGCAATTCCTAGATACAGTATATTACATATTACTTATCGCAAAAGGTCACATTCACTTTTAGTTATCCCTGTGGATGTTTTCTTTTCTTATACTTACAGTTTTCCTTATTTTAAAATACACTTATTTAGCTAATTTCTTCCTTCAAACCAGGCTTATCACAAACATATAAAATGATGGTCATTGTTACACTTATTTGTAATTGTTCTGCGAGGCTGCTTTCACTGTCGCTGAGCTCGTTTTCGTATGTCTCAAATTTTCCTTATATCCAAAATTCTTATGGAGAAATTTCACTTAGTTGGCCAAGTTCTTACTGCACTATGGGAACTGCACTAGACTACTGCTAGTGTCCTATCACACAAAACCCATTTGCATATACATTGCACAATATTACCATAACACAATCCAAAATGACTGTACAGGACTTGCCATGAATAATCACTTTCACTTCAACACTTGTTTTCTGTGCTGGATGATACAAAATAACTGTATGGTTTTGGTCATCACACTTATTCTCACTACCATTATTTCCTTTTCTTCTATAGTTTATAATTTTTCTACACTCTTACTCCACTAAATGAATATCAGTCCTTCCTTTCATAAAGATTTATTCATTACACTGATATTTTCCTTATTTATCTATACATTTATTTTCAATTTTTATATACACATTAATACTAAATATGTTACTCCTCCCCACTCACCAGCAAAATGTCGGGCTGGGGGAATGTACATGTTGATGAGAGGGTAGTGACACGTAAGTGTCGTGTCAGGAGGCTGGAGGGCCATAAAGGGTGACCAGGGCAGGTCTCTTTACAGTCAGGGTAGTTACATCCATTCTCAGACGTCATCACTCCACTCAGTAACGATCTTACTCTCATCGCCAAAACCCTACTAATCAAACTATCACTCAACCCCTTTCCTGTGCAAGTAGCCTAGGAGGTAGGGCATGGGTGGAGGCAGCAGGGGTCGGGTATCCGCTCACGGGTACTGTACTAGAGAATCATAGTTCAGTAAATGTCCTCTCATTAGCTATTTGATCTTACGGTTTATCCGGTCCTTCGGCAGTTTTCATAAATAGTCCCATTACGAAAGTTCTCTGCTCTTCCAGCACATATGCCGAGCTGATTGGAACCCGCGACGGGGTCGCCGGCACGCCAACGGTACCTGTGCACCCATAGTTGCCAATCTGGTGCTATTGGTGCTAGATCTAGCACTTTTCATAATAATTTAGCCATTCATAATAATTTAGCACCAGTGGATATAAGATTTTCTTCTATATCTAGCGCATTTTGAAGTCCAATTTAAAACAAAAATTTGAACAGTTCACCTTTAGCTTAGAGCGTTTTAAAGTTGAGCTTAGCGCTTTTGAAGACTTCTGCTTTCTAACACTGCATGTGACGTCGGCCATCATGACTCGTGAGTGTCTGCATTTGTGAATGGGACCTTTCGAAAGTTTGGAAACTTTGTGGTGCTATTTTACGGTGTACATATGTATATACACCTAGGTTAATGTAAGGTCATGTGTATTGGATCATTAAATACATTAAATATAAGTTGCTTATTTAGTGCTTAGGGTTGACATATAATGCTTGCTAGACACTGTGATTGCATTGAGGTGACCGACCATGATTGCCAGAAACCTTTTGGCAGGTTCCCGATCATTCGGGAGTTTCTGCTCTTTCAGCACCTGCTTGGTCCCAGAGATGCCGAATGAGAGGATTTTTACTGTATGTGGAATAAAAAAAATTATTCCAACCTCCCCCAATTCTCGTGGAAGACTGGCAGTGTAGCTTACCCGTCTCCTATATGCCTGCCATGCACTGGGCACCATAGAAATGGGTAAGTATCCAAATGCTGGTGGCAAATGCAAAGCATCTACGTCTGTCATGTAAGCTGCCTCGATCACCTGTTTTATGACAGTTATGGCCATTGTCCGAGCTTAAGGGGTTAAGCGTAATAAGGATTTTGCCTGGAACATGTTAACTCACTTGGTACAATGTTGGCCGCAGAAGCTGATGTGCAGCTTCCTTCAAATAAATTGTAACATGAAATGTGTTATTCTTTATGAAATTATGTAATGCAAGACAAAGAGACTATTAGGTAGAGTTCGCAAATCCTTCCCATATCAGATTTTAAACCCATATAGCAGTCGATAAGTATATAGATATTTTTTATGCAACTAACAACAAAAACGCATCTATTTCAATGCATCATTTTATAAACAGTTTTCTTCCTTAGCCTGTATATATAACCTCCAAAACTGTTCCCTGATGATATCACGCAAACAACAGGAGATGTGTTCTGTGTCACTGAGTAAGAGACTGGATGCAGAGAAAACCCTGAATTGAACAACAGAAGTAGGGACAAACTGTGATACAGTAACAGATGAACCTCGTCAGAATAAACAGGGATCAGAAAAAAATCAAAGGCAGGTAACGAGCTTGGCTGGGGGAAGGTGGTAAGAAGGGGGAAAAGATAATTACAAGAAAGACGGTAAAAAAATAAATAAATAAATAAACAGGCAGAAAATACTGTAGTAAGGTTCTGAGGCGTATGGGAGTCACAGGAACTACCATCACAGCAGACCCAATCGCAGTGGCCGTAAGAAAACATGCACTAGGAAGAATGATGTAAGATGGTTATGAAAGCAGGAGGAACGACTTACGATGCGAATTATGACAGGCGATATTTCTAAACACATGAATGACTTTTAGAATATAAGAAATAGCTTTCACTGAACCTGTAAATATAGGAGACCTTTTATTTACTGCAATAAAATGGTCGGGAGTTAGCTAGAATGAATAATGACGTTATTATTGACAAGATTAGAAGTCTCTCATGAAAAGGTCATTTAAAATTTTATTCTTGCCGCCAATATACGCGTTCATTCAACTTTGGAAAGACTCTTTTCAAGTGAAAGTTAGAAACTGTCTTTATACCGGGGATCCTTATTAAGCTGCTGGTAGCAGAGGGCAAGGACACCAACTGAAGTGGTGAGTAGAGTGAACCATCAGGTCTTCTGCAAAATGTCAGTCTCCTTGAAACTACATCCCACAACGCCATAGTAAGGTCAGGTTAATTTCTACCCAGTGAAGACATCGAATTCTCTGTATAATCCACTCATCACAATGAAACATTAATTCTCGCTGGTGTTCGACTGTTTTCACTGAAAGGGGGCCAATCACAACAGTGGAGTTGACGGAGATAGCTTAAACCTATTCACAGAATGGTGTCTCTGCCAAAGTGAATATTGTCAAGTGAATGCACCAATTACAAGGGAAGTCATAGCGTAGATGAGGTTAACCACATCTATGACCCACTATCATCACTCACTACCTTTTCATATCCAGATATCTCTTTCAAGGTGAATGTTATCGCTAGGTGAATGCAAAAAGTGTAAATGATGTCATAGGATTGAAGACGCTGACCACATTTATGACTCAGTATCATCACTCACTACCCCTTCCAAATGTCTCAGTCAAGGTAAATATTATCATCGGGTGAATGCTGTAAGTGTGAAGGAGTTCATAGTATTGAGGAGGCTAACCATATCATTGACTCACTGTCATCACTCGTTATGGCACCTCTTCAAAACCAAATATCAGTACCAAGGTGAATATGATCGTCTGGTGAATGCAACAGTTGTAAGGGACGACATCGTATTGAGAAGGTTAATGTTGTTCATCTTTCACCATGACAAGCATCACTTCAATATGCCAACTGTCATAAAAGAGCAGTTTCTGCCTTCACCTGATCTAGGCACGTAATACCTTCTACAAACATATGCGTCCTTTTTACCACTTCCTACCATCATCTTGTCAATAGCACCATCCACTATAAACAGTGCCCTCACCACCATCATTACCTACATTACTCTGTCAACACAGGGAATACAACTTCTCTGATTCAACAACAACGCTCTTCATGTTTTGATCGATAAGCTAACCTGTATTAAGATTGTTCCTGTTTACTTAAACATTACTTTTTTTTGCTGCTTAATACGATATACAAATAGGAGAAAAGCTCAATACATAATTTATACCAGCATCCATTTGTATTTTATCAGTGCAATTCGAGTCACAAAGAGAATGGGAAATTGATCAATGCAATCTGTCACAGCTGCATTACAGATAGGAAATGACTTTCCAAACCCACTCGACCTCGCCTGTTCGTCCCTCTGCACCGGTGATTACTGACTCCAGTATATAAAAGTACAGGTAATTGAATTTAATTATACCAACACGAGCAACACTTGGGTAGAGAAAAAAATTAAATGCTTCTTTATGCTGACCGCATTTTAATTTCAGTTAGGAGCATTAAATGAATTAAACCATTCTGATGACAGGAAATACAGAGTTGGCGTTATCAGTCAAATGGACACACACACACACACACACACACACACACACACACACACACACACACACACACACACACACATTACTCTTTTTCATTTATAAAATATAGCATGTGTTGTGAATTACTGTTTTCTTCTGTTATCTTTTCTTGCAGTGCTACAGAACAATATATATATTTTCATTTTTTACGTTAATTTGTCTCCAATTCATATACCTTTAATTTCTTCTAACGGTTTCTTAGCTTCTATGTGTGTGTCTTTATCTGTAGTTCCTTTTTCGTCATTCTGTAGCTGCTGATGTCAACATAGTTGTTACTGTTGGGCTTCATACTGAATATCTGTAAAAATGTGGGTATATAAGGGGGAGGAGAAGTTAACTAGTGCAACATCCGCCCTGTACAGTGCATCTCAGGGCCAAATGTTTGATCCTGCACTGTGATCTTGACCTTCGGCTGATGTAGCGTTGATGGTGTTGGTTGAGATAGAAGCACTAATGATAGCTGTAGATGTGATGGCAGCAGTGGTGCTAATGGTAATGACGATGGTTATTTTTATTATGATTATTGGTGATATTAGCAATGGTAATTGTAGCACGGGTAACAAATATGTTCATGATGGCGGCAGAGGTGATGAGGTAAGTAGTCGCGATGATGATTACAGTAGTTGTGATAACAATAATAGCTATAGTAAAGATAAAATTAATGATATCATGATAGTGATAATGGTGATAATAGCACTGATAGTACTGACTGGCATATACTGATAGCAGTTGCAGTCATGGTGAAGGAGTGACCCACCTTTGTAACTATGGGCATATTAATTTGATTTTCCAGCTAGTACCATAATATCTAATGTTTAATGCTGTAGTGTGAAAAGAATGGTGGCTATGAATGACTTGACATGTTTGTCATTAATCAACAATGACGCTTTCACACACGACAAACATGTTCTTGTAATGCACTACCTAGCCCATTCACCGGTCTCTCGTCTTACCTATTATTCTTTTAAGTGTCCTACTCTCAACACTTCTCCTCGTCACTATTATCAAGAGAGTGTCAGAAAATTGTAAGTTGTGCTCCATTAGATGAGTAAAGTTGTTGGCGCCAATGAAGAAGGAAACTTGATATGAAATTGTGCGTGTGTAGCCGTAAAGGGTAAAATGTAGCAGAAAGAGCACAAGCTTTGAGTAGAGAAACGAACTGACTCCTATGAAACCAAAACCTAAAGGTGTATATCTCAAATCTGCATCCTCTAACATGCCTCATTACATCAGGGGGTTCGCCCACCATTTAGCTGTAGGTGGGTCAATGTCAGATGGGTCGAGCCTAAAACTTCAAGTGAGCATAAAATAGTCAATTTTCACCCGATTTACTCAAAATTTGATATGTGACATATTTGACTAGATATCCTGTTGTATTTATATATCAGTACTAAAATGACTGCTGGAGAGGGGTTTGCTGTGCCTTGGCACCGCTTCTTGTTGTGTGACGTAAAGACTCTTGCAGCATGTCCAATATTGCATAGTCGGTCTTCTAGTCCTCTGTATGTCCTAAACTGACGCCATATTTTCATTAACTCTGCTGTGGACAATTGCTGACTCTGTACTGTTGATGAGACTCCTTTTTCCCCTGTGTGAAGAACACCTCTCAAAAAGGGAATGAGGAAGGGGGGAGGGGTAAGAATAACTTGTGCAGGAATTTTCAACGGCATGGACTCAAAGGCTTTCAGACAGTTTAGTCTCATTAATTTTACTAGATCCTGTCAAACTCTATGTTTTCACCTCAGTGATGCATATCTTTGATGATCACTGCTCTTCTGCCAGTCTGTGTACTTCGCCCATTAGGAATGGGCATGAGGTACCCAACTAGCAAAACATTTTCGCCCTTCCTCTTTCCTATTCTCTAACTTAACACTTATGAGATGCTGTTAGTCCTTCGAACATGTAATTAATTAAGTCTGGAACTGTCATTCTCAATCTGCTTTTCCCGCTGCTGCAGTCATGTAATACTGTGTACAGGGATCTCGCAGTCAACGGCTATTAATAATAGCCTTCTGTTGTTCTTAATTTTTGGAGGAAGCAATTTTTTCAGACTTCCTGCCATTTGTTCTTTCCTTTGAAATAAGAGAAACTTTCACTATAACTATTTTAGTGCCTTCCAGCCAAAGTTGGTTTTCATCCCTCCTGCTCCTGAATACCTGTTACCTAAAAGTCTAAATGCGTTTTCATGTTTGGTGGAGGGATTATACGATCTCTGTGTACTGTAGGTCAACTTACAAAGAACCCAAATATCCTCAAAAGTAACGGTAATCTACTGAAGACTCACCTTGGAAAGAGCTCTTGGATTTTCTTTTTCCAAAACCTGATTTGGATCAGAGAGAAGTCGTGACATGCCATATGATGCTGCTGTGAAAATATGACTGACTGATTAACAGATTTAAATAAATTATCTTCCAGCTTATTTTCTCCAAGCACTTCCACATTTTTTTTTGGTCAACTATATTCTTTTCTGGATGTAAGTTGTTTAACAAAATAATTCTCAGAAAGCTATATGTGAGAAAAAGTTCTAAGGGAAAAGGTTGCGTAACTTCCCAGTGAAATAATAAACAATTGTAAAACAAGTTTACATAATGCAGACTCTGAGCTGAGGGTACAGGGGAAATGTTTGGATAAGAGGATATCTGTGAGTGATAAAACTTGTGTTGTTGTGGTTTATGTTCAGACGGCAGTTAAGATTAATGGGCTTAGTTTGCTCGATACACACTAGACCTTTCTTTTTTGGAGTTTTCGATAAGGGCAGAGCTAGAGTGAAATATGGAACACAAGTACAAACATTACTTTCGTATCTACGTACTGTATATCACTCCACTTGAGGTTTGCTTTTATATCTGGCCTTCTCCTTGGACAGAGAGAGAGAGAGAGAGAGAGAGAGAAAAAAGGTAACTATTAAAGCGTAAATGCATAATGTTTATACAGTACCTCCTTCTTGTAGTTATTGCCTTAAGGATGTTATACAACATTTACCATTAGATTCATAATAATTATTACTCTTAAATGAAAGCTTTATCCTTAAATATTGCAATTTGTGGACATGAAAGAATTATGTTTATTTAAGGCTTCCATTTTACCCCCACGCAGGAATTAATATCCTCAGCATAAGTTAGTGATGACGGATTATGCGGGATGGCATATGGGATGGCGTGGGATGGTGATGCCTGGAGGTAATATATTTGGAGATGAAGACTCCAGTGGCTGCCTCATTCATTAATCTTATTCCAAGGCTCACCACTGTTTTGTTTGGCACTGAGAGCAGAATGCATCACGAGTGTTGTAGGCAGGACAGGCAATAACTCTAGTGTCCTCCTGATGATGCCCAGCATTTGTCATCTCAAGCGTGTATTTACGCTGTAGCACCAGTCAAGCAGGACAATACTCCAAAGGTGGATGGAAAGCTGATGAGAAGGAGAGCTGCAGTTCCCGTTTCATCAGCCCTCGGGACAAAGTCCCGACCATCCCCCTTTGCTGAACTTTTTCAGTGTCTCAGTAACACAGAGTAGGCCAGCATGTTGTCCAGTACAAGTTTCTCTATCAACACCAAACTACATGCACAGTACACACTTCACTTCCTTTCCCAAAATTACAATATCATGGCAGCACTACACGTGGCCTCGGAGTCCCCAGGGGGGGGGACCAAAAATGCCTCCACCTTCCGCCCCTCTCCCGGTGACGACTCGAGCTGCCTGGAACCACCGTCTGACTCTCTTCTTCTTCATTTCTGCAACATTTGCAGCCTTTCCTCTAACTTTCGCTCTATTGAGCACCACCTTTCCTTCTCTAAACCTCACCTTCTTTTTGTAACTGAGACTCAGCTGTCTGAGGCAACTGACAGCAGACCCTTTTCTGTATCCTGCTACTTTCTCAATACTTATTTCAAAGCCAAAGGTGGATGTTGCTTATATGTACACAACGACCTATCTTGTTCTCATGTTCCTGAACGCGATTCTTCTGAATTCTCTACACTCTGGCTTCAGCTTTCCTGTCATTTTCTGACTAAATATATCTGCGCCGTTTACTTATCCCCTAATTCTACTGACTATCAAAAATTCTTTGACTATCTTACTTCTACGATGGAACACATTCTATCCATTTCTCCTTTCCCTGAAATCTCCATTCTAGGAGATTTCAGTGTTCACCACCACCTTTGGCTCTCCTCTCCTTTCACTGATCCACCTGGTGAACCAGCCTACACCTTTTCTATCCTTAATGACCTAGAGCAGCTTGTACAGCACCCTACCCGTATCCCTGACTGCCTTGGAGAGAGCTCCAACATACTTGACCTCTTCCTTACTACTAATCCTTCTGCTTACACTGTTAATCTTTTCTCTCCATTGGGCTCCTCTGATCACAACCTTATCATCTTATCCTGTCCTATCGCTCCAGTACGGCCTGTGGACCCTCCAAAGAAACGTCATCTGTGGCACTTTGGAGCTGCGAATTGGAAGGCCCTCAGGCAGTACATCTTTGATTTTCCCTGGAATAATTATTGCTTCCATAGCCGGGAGCCATTTGAGTGTGCCTTGCGCATTACGGACGTTATTCTCTTGGGCATGAAAGCATACATTCCTTTCTCATATCCTCTGACTAATGCAAGAAAGCCTTGGTTTAATCATGCTTGTTCTAATGCTGTCCGCAACAAGGAGAGGGCCTATAAAAGGTACCGGAGCCAACCCACCCTTGAGTCACATCTTTTATACGTTTCTGCCCGGAATTGTGCTAAGTCTGTTCTTTGCTCTGCTAAAAATACTTTCATCCGTACAAAATGTTCTCAACTTTCCAACTCGAATTCTTCCCGCTCCTTCTGGCACCTTGTCAAAAACCTTTCTAACAACTTTAACTCATCATCCTTCCCTCCTCTTCTCTACTCTGATGGCTCTGTAGCTATTTCTTCTACTGATAAAGCAGATCTCTTCATTCAGACTTTCTCCTCCAATTCCACCTTAGACGATTCCAGTGCTGTTCCTCCATCACTTCCCCCCTCTGACTTCCTCATGGCTGACATTAAAATTTCTTCAGCTGATATATTTTCTACCATTGCTGGCCTCAGTACTAATAATGCATATGGGCCTGATGGAGTCCCTCCTGTTGTTCTCAAGAACTGTGCTTCTGTGCTTACACCCTGCCTAGGCAAACTCTTTCGCCTTTGTCTGTCAACTTGTACCTTTCCTTCTTGCTGGAAGTTTGCTCTCATTCAGCCAGTCCCAAAGAACGGTGACCGTTCCCAACCCTCTAACTATCGTCCAATTGCTTTAATATCCTGTATCTCAAAAGTTTTCGAGTCAATTCTTAATAGAAAATTTTTAAAACATCTTTCCTGTCACAACTTTCTGATCGTCAGTATGGATTCCGTCAGCGATGCTCCACTGGCGATCTTCTCACCTACCTTTCCGGCTCCTGGTCATCCTCCTTTCGGGACTTTGGCGAAAGCTTTGCCATTGCACTTGACATCTCTAAGTCTTTCGATCGAGTCTGGCATAAATCTTTAATTTCCAAACTGTCCTCTTACGATTTCTATCCTTCTATCTGTGCCTTCATCTCTAGCTTCCTTCCTGGTCGTTCTATAGACGGCCATCATTCTTCTCCTAGATCTATCAACGGTGGTGTTCTTCAGGGCTCTGTCCTATCACCAACTCTCTTCCTTTTATTCATCAATGACCTTCTAAGCTGTACATCTAACCCTATCCACTCGTATGCTGATGACTCCACCCTTCACCTTTCCATTCGGTTCCTGCAATGTCCATCTCAGCAATTACTTCAACAAACAAGGAATGAGGCTATGGCACACCTAATTCCTGACTTGGCTCGTATCTCTGACTGGGGTAAAAATAATCTGGATGTTTTTAGTGCATCAAAGACTCAGTTTTTACACCTAAAAACCCGACAAAATCTTCCATAGGTATACCCACTAAGGTTTAATAATATTCAGCTTAATCATGCATCATCCTTGATCATCCTTGGGGTTTCCTTTACTCGGGACTTATCTTGGAAAGATCATATTACATCTCTTGTAAAATCTGCTTCCAAGAGATTAAGTGTGCTAAGCCGACTCCGTTCCTTCTTTATCCCTGCACAATTGTTGACCCTATACAGGGGTTTTATTCGCCCCTGTGTGGAGTACAACTCTCGTGTGTGTGGAGGCTCCCCACATAAAACTCTTCTCAATAGGGTGGAGTCAAAGAATTTTCGTCTCATTAACTCTCCTTCTCTTACTGGCTTCCTTCAACCTCTGTCTCTTCGTCGCACTGTTTCATTTTAATCTCTTTTCTATCGCTACTTCAATAATCACTGCTCCTCTGAACTGTCTGCATGCATTTTTCCATCTCTACGACCGGCGCGTAGCACCCGTCTAGCAGCAAACTCTCATTCCTCTTCTGTCCAACTCTCTAATGCAAGAGTTAACCGTTACTCC
This sequence comes from Coenobita brevimanus, assembly GCF_032717465.1. Taxonomy (NCBI): domain Eukaryota; kingdom Metazoa; phylum Arthropoda; class Malacostraca; order Decapoda; family Coenobitidae; genus Coenobita; species Coenobita brevimanus. Next base: position 6,752,128 of record NC_137042.1, read on the forward strand.
CAGTCCTTCTTTTATGCAACAGGTCAACCCTGGAACTGTCTCCCTCTGTCTGTATTTTCTGTTTCCTATGATCTCCAGTCTTTCAAACGCAGTTGTCCAAGCATTTCGAAATGATCGGACCTTGATTTTGGCTCTCTCTCGTATTTTGTTTTTCTCTTGGAAGGAACAATTATTGCGGGGCTCGCGGCCTTTGGTTCCTTCTTCCTCGCATAAAAAAAAGAGAAAGATGTAATCTTGAGCCAAATACATCACTGTGTATGAATGGTTTCCCATGGCATACCGTGATGAATGGTCTTAGAATGTGAAATTAATATCTGTGCTTACTCGCCAACAACTGGGGGTCTACAGTATGTCCCTTAGAATTTCGGTAATTTCGCCAATTAAGTATGCAGGTCACCAAACATCATTCTGGGGCACCCACTGCTGCACAACCTGTACATATAAAATACAACACAAATTTACAAATAACGGGTATTGGTAGTGCGGGGCTACGGACTGACTGGGCAGTGCCTGGATCCCCCATAACTACCCATAGCTACGCAACTAAATTTTCTACCATGAACTGGTTTCCTCACAACTCTATTCGACAACATTCAGGGCTTATCTGCCTTCAGTTCTGAGTGCTTTCGATGTTTATTCATTATTCATATACTTCACCAACTATTTAAAATATTAATCAGAGAAACAACTTCAAGTATATCAACGAACACACATTACATAAACAAAGATGTTTTAAAAAAGAATGGCAATCACAGACGACATGATTAATGGGTTAATTGAGTCAAATGGTTTGCCTTTCACTGTGCACTCCCAGTACTGTCCACAATGCATGTCAGTTTTCTGGTATAATATTTTCACAGCCATATACTGTACGTTTGACAAAGCCATTTATACCTTGCCAAATATTTTACAGCCTACATTTTTCGTGCCCCCCACCTTTGTGTGTGTGTGTGTGTGTGTGTGTGTGTGTGTGTGTGTGTGTGTGTGTGCCAGTCGTTATGGCATTTGGAAGCATGTTGGGAAGAATACATTGTGCAGTGTAATCTGGGATCAGCGACAGAAACAGCAGATGTCCAAAATTATATCGGCCTTAAGGAAGGATCGCAATTTAATTTCTCTGATCAAAGAGAATCTTTACTGGGCAGTTGCAGAACTTACGGCGTAGCTGTGCAGATAGTTATATAAAATGGTGTTCTTCCAATCACAGAGGATCTTGACTCTCACCTCAATCAGTCTGCAAACATAATTTTAGTTTATACGGAACCCCATAGAAGTAAAATCAACAGATAATCATCCTTCAATAAACATCAGTCAGATGTGGTCTCTTCTATTGCACACATACTAGGCAGATGGAGGGAGTTAATAGTTTTCCCCTTAGAAGTACCACCCACCAGCCATGGGTTAATACTGCTGATCCCTACCCATTTCATTAAGACCATGTCCCACCTCAGAAAGGGACACACGAGTAGATGCCTGATTGTGAATTGTGTGTGAAGGGAGGCACAAGCTTTAATCAAGCATTCAGGTAGTAAAAGCACTGTTTCGTGACCGCTCCTTCGTTTGCATCACCTATACAAGATTACAAGATTAACCCCCCCTTCACCTCTCTCTCTCTCTCTCTCTCTCTCTCTCTCTCTCTCTCTCTCTCTCTCTCTCTCTCTCAACACTGATGATGGTACATTTCAGTCTGTTCGTTCCTCTTTCTGCTCTGTCGCTTTCACGTTCCCAAATCCTGTCATCCCTTTCCACTATTCAGTCTTCCATTCACGCCATTACTCACATTCACCACCTCTCACTCAGCCACCACAAAGCCTTTTGAACCAAATCACTATTAACCGATTTTTTCCTGCACAGATGCGAGGTGAAAGAGCCTTCATTAAATGTTTTATACGAGGGGAAGGCACTGATACAATGGTTCGTATACTAGCCAACTGCAGACGCCTCCAACCACCTCTTCCTGACAGGGGATTAATTATCTACGTATGGCAAGTAAATTTTTTTTACTAGTTATACTAACCTCGTCCAGTGTTAAAATAAGAAGGTTACATTCACAGGAATATTTTTGTGACGTGAGAAAAATGGATCCTTAATAAAGACGTGCTAGAAAGTTTTCAAAGCTTTAGAGAACACAGACCAGTAACCCCAACGGAAGACATACTGAAGACATAAACACTGAGGCGCTTGGGTGGACTGTGGATAAGATTATTTTATATCTGGAACTAGCTGTGTTAGCCCTTTTAGTACGACGGTGCCTTGTTTCGTAGTATTATTAGTGTCGCCATCGATTTTCATCAAGTTAGGGAATACTTTCGTTATTCAGAAAGTAATGGAAGGAAAAGTGTTGAAACAGTGTAAAACAATTTAATGCTGAATAATTAGTTGATCAGACAATTTCATTGAATATGTCGACGTGTGTGTGTGTGTGTGTGTGTGTGTGTGTGTGTGTGTGTGTGTGTGTGAGAGAGAGAGAGAGAGAGAGAGAGAGAGAGAGAGAGACTATTGACTAGCTACGCGTGAAAGCATTAGTATATCGAGAGTGAAAGTAGAAGTGGGAGGGACTGGATAATTAGCCTACTGGTTGATGGTTTTCAATTATCAGTTTGCTTACCTGGTTATATGTTTTAGAACAATAGTACCTATACAAATTATGTAAGTATAAGTACAACTAATAAAGAATATGAGAATTTTGGGATAATTCCATTTACAAAAAAAAAAAAAAAAAAAAAAAAAAAAACGAAAACTCAGGGCGAGACAGGAAAAACATGTAAACTCATAAGTTTGCTTTTTTGTCATGCTTCCGTGTAGTGCGTGGTTGGTCAATAGCTATACCAATATCCTGACACTTTTTGGGTGCACTGATGCAGCACCACAATGGCACTTACTAGAGTTTTAAAAAAATGTATGGATGGGATAACGTTTCTTTCTGTCTGTGCCTTGTTCCGGTGTCTTTTGGCACACTGCCATCCATATCTTCATACTGTTTATTAATTTTTTTTTTAATTTACTTATTCAAAATACACCTATTAAGAAAACTCTAGAGGTTTTTGTAAGATATTCAGCGTAAGAGAGTCGTGGTGATGAAGGGATTAAATTCTGACTAATCTACTCTAGTTCGTAAAATATGTCGAGCTAAGTAAAATTTTCTAGAACAAATAACAAGAAGGAACACTGCGAAAGTGCAACATCCACGCCTCGCCATCGGACTATCTTTTGACATATCTTTAAAACCCTGACCTTTGGCCTATTATTCTCAAATTTGACAGATTTCATCATTGCTTGGCCATGAACCGCTCCACTGGAATGAATCAAAACTATTTAAGTTGACCTTGCTCTGCAAGCTTCACCTTTGTCCTATTCTTCTCAAAATTTAATAATTTAATCTATGGATGGCACCAAATCCTTCTACCAAGTTTAATCCAAATTGAGCATCAGCTTTTTGAGTGGCCGAATGTTTGACACTGCCCTATCACCTTAACACTGACACACTTCACCCTCTGTTCACCCTCTGCCCTTCAACTACGTTTAGTGAAAAATCGAATGAAAACTGTAAAAGTTGATATATTCCGACCTTTGACCTGTCTCGAGCACTATCTGCCGTGCTGACGACCCAGTGGACAATGAAACCCCCTCGGTGTAATAACCAAAGTGAACAGTTTGGCCACTGTAGAGATAATGAGGAATAAGAGAGAAGCAAAAAAGAAGAAAAACAAGAACTAGAACAAGAACAAACACAAGAAAGAAGAAGAAGAAAAGGAAAAAGAACAAGAGAAGGAAGAGAGGGAGGAGGAGGGAAGGAGGAGGAAAAGAATAAGAATAAGAATAAGAATATATGGATACATCGTGACTATTACAAGTCCCCACCCAGAGAAACTCGGGGACGAGCATTGTCTTCATTCGGTTTGTATGTCTGTCTGTCTGTTAACAACTTTACACGAAAGCTACTGGTGCGCTTTTGATTAAAATCACAGGGATGATGGGCTATGACCTTCTGATCACCTGATTACATTTTGGGCCAAATTGCACAAAGGCTTAGGTTATAGGCTCAAAATGTAAAACAAAAAACTGTAAAAAAAAATCCTTTTTTTCGCCATAACTCCTTTCAAACTCGTCATATCGACATGAAACCAAAGCCTAAAGGTGCATCTTACAAATCTACATCACTTAACATGCCTCATTACATCAGGGGGGGTCACCCTCCAGGTAAGGGGGTCAATGCCAGGTGGGTCGGGCCTAAAATATCAAATGGCCATAAAATCGTCAATTTTCACCCAGATTACTCCAAAGTTGATATGTGATATCTTTTACTAGATATCCTGTTGTGTTTATACGTCAGCACTAAAATGACTGCCGGGGACGGGTTTGCTGTGCCTTGGCACCGCTTCTCGTTGTCGATTGAGTTCTATCGTGTTAGCGTTATGTTCAACTACTTCCGTAGATGTTTTTGACATAGATAAGCATGAGGGTTAAAGCTACGTGCATAAATAAAGTTAATACATCTGTGTATGCGAGCCACTAAGAATGATATTTGTTTAGACTTATGGGCGGGTAGACGCCATCGCTACATAGAGTATCTTCTGACTCTCTTGTTAAACTATTTCTAATCCATAAATGACCATATATTATTCTCCTCTCCATTTGTTATTGGATTATATTATTTACAAACATTACAAAAAATTCCCTCCCAGTTTGCAAAGCATTATCTCTATACGTTTGATAATTCATAATACTATAAAAAGTTATATGTTACCAGATTATTAATTTGTTTAAATTTTTAGATACTGGTTATGAAGTGTGATATGACAGTTGTTTAAATTTAATGGCCTACTCCGTATAACAATAACTTACATAAGCCATCAGAGAGAGAGAGAGAGAGAGAGAGAGAGAGAGAGACCGTATCTATGAAAGAAATTACAACGAGCCGTCACATTCATTGTCCTTCCATTTGCGGCTGAGAGTGAAAAAGTAAGTAGCGTAAGTGCGGTCAGGAATGAAGAGAGGTGGTGGGCGATCGAAAGGGAAAAGCAAAACCGGCAAAAAACAATGACGGAGAAGAAAGCATGTGTGCATCTTGAGAGGAAAATTCGAGGAGAGGGAGAAGCAGGACTTGGCAGTGCAATCTTGGTGTGGAAGATGGAGAGGGGAAGCACAAAGAACTGTGAGGGGATATATTATTGCAGTGGAAGTAGGAAAATTACAAACAAGGTGAGCGTGGAGAAATACCTCGAATACGTTTGTTCTCTACAAATTATCGACCTATTATTGTTGGCAGTGAGGGTCTATGGGAGTTGGTGGGTGGCATGGTTAGGGTAATGATTTGTTTTTCACTTATTGTATCGGTCAAAATGCTTACTAGAAAACAAAAAAATTCTTATAAAATGATAAAGAAGTAGGAATGGCAAAAGGGCACAGCTAAGAGATGGAAATAACACAATAATAAGACCATTCAACTGGCTACAAATACATATTTGTGACTAAGGTGTGGAATGTAGTAGTGGGTACAGGTCTCGAAATCTGCGAATGGAAAAAGTGCTGAGATAAGAGGTGAATAACGCACTGAAATTAGGGAGCATTGAGGTTGGGAGGAGATTTGGGGACCTATGCCCATTACTACATTCCACACTTTAGTCACAGACTTGTAGCTGGTAGAATGTAGTAATAGGTAACGGTCTCCAAATTTCCTCCCATCCTGAATGCTCTCTTGTTTCTGTGCTTTTTTTCACCTCTCATCTCGGCACTTTTGCCCTTTGCAGATTTGGAGACCTATAACCATTACTACATTCCACCTTAGCCACAAACATTGTTGCTGGTTGAATGCTCTTATTTCTGTGCCTTTTCATCTCTTATCTGTGAGCTTTTGCCATTCCTACTTCTAAACAATCATTTTAGAAGAAATTTTTTGTTTTCTAGTTTATGATATTTAAGTGGAAGTATAATTATGGATAAAGCAAGAGGTACATATGGATTGTTGGATGCATAGTATACTGAAAGACAAAAACGAAGATGCCTTCCCGTGAAAAGAAGTGTTTTGGTACGTTCTTTAACTGTAGGCGAGCTGTTGCTAACCAATATTGCCCAAAATGGTGTGCTTACGGGTGATCGCGATGCGGCTTCCAGGCCGTAACTCGCGAACCATATCATGAATGCTTTTCTAAATATAAAAAGAAACATCTACACTTAACAAGCAGCGTTATGGTGTAGAGTACTCTCGTTTATTCCTTTTTGATTTTGAGTTATGACTGATGAAAAACGAAAGAAAGAAAATCTGTACTTTTGCGGTTCGATTTTGCGACTCCTACGATGGTTAGCAAGATTTTGCGAGTAGTTTTGCACTTGAATAGCAAAGATCTTTTACTTCATAAGCTTAAAACTGGGTTTTGCGACAGTTTTCGCGCGAATGCTCCAATACCCTATAGGACAGGACGCTATTTTGAACCTGTGTCATTCCCACTTAGAGTGCTAGCACACTCCGTGATTCTCTAAAAAAATTAAGCTTGAGAAGTGCGTTCGTCGGGGAGATACAATTTTACCATTATTACTTACAGCTTGCCTACCAAGCATTTCCAGAAAACTAGACTGGGAAAAAAAGAAGTAAACATAGAGGAAGAAAACTTAAACCATTTAAGAGTTGCTGATGACATTGTCCTAATCTCAGAAACTTCAGAGACATTGTAAGAAACACAGGATTACATGACCTAAGCCAAGAAAGTCTCTAAGTAGGGCTAAAGATGAACTGGAGTAAAACAAATGTTTAATCCAAATATACCAAACATCATGAGAATAACCGAAAATATTCTTCAAGAATCTGAGGAATACAATAACATGGGGCAAATACTACAACTAACGAAATATCATGATAGCAAAATAAAGTGACACATTACACTTAGAAAGCTCTTGACATAATGAAAAATAGGTTGCTAATGTGTATGAAACGAAAAGTAAATAACGAATGTTTTTTCCCAGCTATGATGTAGGGCTGTGAGACCTGAAAACTGAAAAACAATCAATGGGAAATCACCTAATCCGTTTTCAGAGATCAATGGAAAGATCAATATTGGGGATATCTTTAAGAAGCAGCAAAAGATCAACTTGCGCAAGAGAGCAGACAAAAGTCAAAGACATTATAGAAAATGTAATTGACCAGAAATGTATGTGGGCAGGTCATCTAACAAGAATAAGGGAAATCCGATGGAGCAAGAGGCTGATTGACTGGACTACAGGAGATTGTATGCATAGCAGAATAAATCCAAACACGAGGTAGAGAGGTAAGGTAGAAAAGTTTGCAGGCAAAACATGGCAGATATTGGCTCAGTTAAGGAATTCGTGAAGAAAGTTGGTGGAGGCTTTTCTTCAGCAGTGGACTTGCAATGGTTGATGATATACAAATATGAATATAAATAATCTACCTGTATAAATAGATAGATAGATAGATAGATATAGATATAGATATATAAATATAAATATAAATGGAAATATAAATATAAATATACATATATATGTCTATATATCTATATCTATATCTATCTATCTAGCTACCAATTATGTATGTATGTATATATATACTGTATATGCTGATGACTCCACCCTTCACCTTTCCGTTCTGTTCCCGCAATGTCCATCTCAGCAGTTACTTCAACAAACAAGAGATGAGGCTATGGCACACCTAATGTCTGACTTGGCTCTTATCTCTGACTGGGGTAAAAATAATCAGGTTGTTTTTAATGCATCAAAGACTTAGTTTTTACATCTAGCAACCCGACAAAATCTTCCACAGGTATGTCCACTAATGTTTAATAATATTCATCTTAATCCTGCATCATCCTTGAACATGCTTGGGGTTTCCTTTACTCGAGACTTATCTTGGAAAGATCATATTACATCTCTTGTAATTCTGATTCCAAGAGATTAGGTGTGCTAAGCCGACTCCGTTCCTTCTTTACCTCTACACAATTGTTGACTCTATACAGGGGTTTTATTTGCCCCTGCGTGGAGTACAACTCTCATGTGTGGGGAGGCTCCCCACATACAGCTCTTCTCAATAGAGTGGAGTCAAAGGCTTTTCGCCTCATTAACCCTCCTCCTCTTACTGACTCCCTTCAACCTCCGTCTCTTCACCGCACTGTTGCATCTTTATCTCTTTTCTATCGCTAATTCAATGATCACTGCTCCTCTGAAATGTCTGCATGCATTCCTCCACCTCTACGACTGGTGCGTAGCACCCGTCTAGCAGCAAACTCTCATCCCTTTTCTGTCCAACTCTCTAATGCAACAGTCCTTCATTTATGTAAAGGTCAGCTCTGGAACTGTTTCCCTTTGTCTGTATTTCCTGCTTCCTATGATCTCCAGTCTTTCAAATGCAGTGTGTCCAGGCATCTCGAAATGATCGGATCTTGAATTTGGCTCTCTCTTGTACTCTTGGAAGCAACAACAATTTCGGGCTCGCGGCCTTTGGTTCCATCTTCCTCGCATAATATATATATATATATATATATATATATATATATATATATATACAGATGAGAGATGATATATATATATATATATATATATATATATATATATATATATATATATATATATATATATATATATATATATATATATATATATATATATATATATATATTTAGTATAATTAGGCAGAATGTTTTCTTTTATACAAAAATCATTAAAGACCAAGGCGTAGCCATTGTTCACTATTTTTCTGTTGATCTTTTCGAGTTTTCTTACACATTGTTTTACACTATGATTCAGGTTGTAGATAATATGTCCAAGATCCATGTCGTAACTATATTTTATTAATTATTTATTTTCAATTTTTGTAGGACGTTTCGTGTATCCTTACACATCATCAGCGACTGTAATATAGATACAATACACTATAAAACATGACATATACAACATAAACCTATACAATATATATACTGAAATGTACAACAACGACAAATAAAAGTGTAGAGTTACAAGAGTATGGATAAAAGAGACAAACCCTTTAGGTGAAGTCAAGTATGAGCTACAGTTAAAAGTGTATAGATAAAAGAGACAAACCTTATAGGTGTAGTCAGCTATGAGCTACGTGGTTGACTGCGAAGGTTGTATGGGTGAGTGGGTGTTTGTGGCTGTGTAGTGTTGCCAGTTGTGTTATTGTGTGTGTAATGTTCATTTGTAATTGTCGCTGCTTGTGGTCGGGCCTTTGTGTATTTAAACAGTTTGAGGGTACGATCTAGTCCGGTAGTTTGGTTGTTTATGGCCGGCGTGTTTTCACGTATGAGAAGTGCTTCTGCCAGTTGTAGTCTAATGTGGTCATGACTTTTTTATTATATTAGTATTTTCTATTAGAACTTGTCTGTTTACTGATGTGTGATGTTGAGTCATATGATCTTTTATAGAACCGGATTGTAGGTGCATGGTTAAACGTCTGCTTAGTCCACAGACCAGTTAGTCCACAGACCAGTTCATGTTGTATATGTCATGTTTTATAGTGTATTGTATCTATATTACAGTCGCTGATGATGTGTAAGGATAGACGAAACGTCCTACAAAAATTGAAAATAAATAATTAATAAAATATAGTTACGACATGGATCTTGGACATATTATCTACAACCTGAATCATAGTGTAAAACAATGTGTAAGAAAATTCGAAAAGATCAACAGAAAAATAGTGAACAATGGCTACGCCTTGGTCTTTAATGATTTTTGTATATATATATATATATATATATATATATATATATATATATATATATGCAAACTGTAATACACCAGAGATGAGGATATGGGTGATCTTTGAGGACTGCTGTGATATCTTCTTTGTTAATGTTTCGTAGATGGAGGTAACACATTGGATGAATATTTCCGTTACCTTGACGGAAAAAGTTATGAGTTATATTTTATATGGTCGTTGGTGGAAATTCACGGTAAAATATGTGTGTGTGTTCATGTCCTCTATGCAAAAACAAATAAGGATTAATAATGGCTAAGTGAGATATAATATCTGGGAGAATGTATGCGGCCTGGAGATAAACGGTAACTCTGAAGTGATAGTGGACAACTAAGGTAAAAATACTGTATGTGGTGTACTTTTGCGCTGGTTTTAGACAGAAAGAAAGAATTAGTAGCCACAAGATTAAGTGTAGGAACGAGTAAATTGGAAATTAATTTGAAGGTAGGAAATGTAAGGAAACACAAAGACAGACTCACACAGGATGGTAAATACAGTAGCTGAATAGGCCTAGACAGACACAGAAAGATGGATTTTTACACACACACACACACACACACACACACACACACACACACACCTCTCTCTCTCTCTCTGTATATATATATATATATATATATATATATATATATATATATATATATATATATATATATATATATATATATATATATATATATATATACTGTATATATATATATATATATATATATATATATATATATATATATATATATATATATATATATATATATATATATATAAATTGCCAGACGCCTCAATCCCGTTCGGGGTGGCCACAAACAAATCGCCTCCACGTCGCCCTGTCCCCCGCCATTTCACTGCCCGCTCCCAAATCACACACCCCTCTCTCATATACCTCTCTACCCCATCCCTCCATCTCGTCCTTGGCCTCCCCCTCCCTCTCCCCTCCTCCACCTCACTCACATACACTCTCTTCATCAGTCTTTCACCCTCCATCCTCTCCACATGGCCAAACCACCTCAGTGTATTCCTCCTAACGCTTCCTATCACATCCACATCCACACCACAACGATCCTTTATATCCTCAGTTGTCAGCCTGTCTCTCCATGTGACTCCACAGGCTCCTCTTAAATAACTCATTTCCACTGCTCTCACTCTTGACTTGTGTCCTTCCAGCTTCACTTCCATATGTTAGAGTTGGAATATATATATATATGTATATAATCATCTCTCATCTCATCTCATCAGCCGTTTGAGTGTCCACTGCAGGACCAGCCTATCCCGACCGAAGTGGGGACGATAAAGCCAATGTATATCTACCATGTGGCTTAGGCTGTCGAGTAGAGATTGTATGTTGGGTGAGAAATGCTTGTAAGTGTAACTGTAGTGTTGGAGTGGCTTTGGATGTGTGTGTAGTGTAACAATCCGCCGAGTAGTTATCTAGTTACAGGGCGGACTCTACATTTGGTGTAAGGTAAAGACACAAGAAACAGAGTGGAACTTAACTATACTTTAATATTAAACCTTACACTACAAAAAGTACCTAACAACATTATGACAAGTAACGAGGTTAATGACAAAGATTAAAGTTATAACACTTAAACAGTAGTTACTGCACAAAGAACAAGACAAATAGATCAGGTAGTTAAGCAAACGGACAAAGGGAAACAGTTACAGGCAAGATATAGAATTATATGATATACAAATAATACAAAATTGATATACACCCTCTTCCACGTCACAAGGTCTCCGAGCACTGTTACCGTGAGGGAGGTGAATGGGGCGGTGTAAACCCACTCAGGGAGGAGGAACACTGTCAGCCGTTAATAGTGTGAGTCTGCCTTCTCTGACTGAAGCAGCGGTATATATACCCCCACGGGTGAAGCCCGGCTTGTTTCACCTAGCCGTGTGGGGCTCAGAGGCGGTGATCCAACCGTAACGAGGGAGCCCAGCACTCCAGTAGTTTAGTGGGGGCGTCACACCTCCCCCCTAAAACGACACCCCATCGAAGAGGTGGTGTCGTAGAGGCTGTGTTACAGGCGGCTGAGTGTGTCTGCTAGGAGATTTTCTGAACCTCTGATGTGGTGAATGTCGATGTTAAAGGGTTGGAGGTATAGGGACCATCTTAAAAGCCGTTGATTTGAGAACTTGTTTCGATCCAGAAATGAGAGGGGGTTGTGATCTGTATACACTTGCAGAGGGGCACTGTTAGGAGAAAGGTAGCACTCAAACTTTTTGATGGCAGAGATGATGGCGAGTAGCTCCTTCTCTATAGTGGAGTAGCGACGTTGATGGACGTCCAGCTTTGCAGAGTGGTAGGAGACAGGGTGTAGTATGCCTTCCTTCTCTTGAAGCAGGGCGGCTCCCACAGCTTCTTCACTGGCGTCAGTGTGTAGGATGAATGGCTTGTTGAAGTCCGGCGAGAGCAGCACGGGATCTTGGGTGAGGAACGTTTTGAGTTGGTTGAAGGAGGTCTGGCAGTCGTCCGTCCAAATGAATGGTACAGAGCCACTCGTCATCCTGGTGAGTGGAGCAGCTACCTTGGCGAAGTTAGGGCAAAATCTCCGGTAGTACCCGGCCATTCCCAAAAACGCATCAGCGCCTTCCGGGTAGTGGGTGCAGGGTACTGGATGATGGCAGAGATGTTGGCTGCTTTGGGACGGAAGACTCCTCTGCCCACCTCATGTCCCAAGTACGTCACCGTGGCCCGGCCAAAGGTGGTCTTGGCCAGCTTCACCGTGAGGTTGGCGTCGTGTAGTCTGGACAGCACCTCAGAGAGTTGGCAGAGATGTTGCCGCCAGTGGGGAGAAAAAATTAGTATGTCGTCCAGGTAGACTGATACTCCATCTAAGTCTTGCAATAGATAATTCATGGCCCGCTGGAAAGTGGCAGGACTATTCCTCATACCGAAGGGCATTACAGTATATTGGTAAAGCCCGAAAGGAGTAGCAAAGGCAGAGATGAGCTGAGCATCATCGGTTAGAGGAATTTGGTAATAGCCCCGAAGCAAGTCAATTTTAGTAATGAACTGTGATTGTCCCACCTCATCAATTAGATCATCTACCCGGGGGAGTGGATAGGCGTCTGGGATCGTGACAGAGTTGACTCTACGATAATCAGTGCAGAGACGTATTTGTCCATCTTCCTTGGGCACGAGTAGACAGGGTGATGCCCACGGGGACTGGCTGGGGACTGCTAATCCTTGGTCCAACAGGTATTCCACCTCCTTCTGCATCTGTGCTTTTTTCTGTGGATGTAACCTATAAGGGTTGCTTTTAATTGGATGGGTTCCTGGCACCAACTTGACTTTATGAGAGGTGATGGTACATCGGCCAGGATTGTTATTAAACAATTTAGGGTACAGTCTTATAATTGTTTCTAAATCCTGTTTTTGTATTGGTATGAGGTGTTGGAGATATTGTTGGAGATTGTTAAGTATCTCCTAGTTGGACAGTGGAGGGGTTGGAATGGTGCTAGCTAACTCCGGCTCCTGAACCATAGGGCGGACGCAAGGGATCTCATGCAAGGTTTCAGGAGGGTTGGAGCTTGCTGTATTTATGGTGTGTTGTAAGTCTACGGGTAACATGAGTCTCGGGGAGTTGTCTGGTGGTTCCTGGTGCTTATAGGGCTTAAGTAAGTTAATATGAACAAGTTGAGTTGCCTTACGACGGTCTGGGGTCTCTAATATATAGTTGTAATTTGACAGTTTTCTCTGAACTCTATATGGACCGTGATATTTTGCTTGTAGAGGAGAGCCAGTGACACGGATGTATGCCAAAACCATATCACCCTCATTGAATTCCCTAACCTGAGATTTATTATCATAGTGATTCTTCATGACTGTCTGGGCACGAATTAAGTTCTTCTTAGCAAAAGCTCGAACCTTACTCAATTTATCCTGAAGGGAATTTATGTACTGTTGGACAGTTATCAGTTTACTGGTGGGTGAAGCTATCATTTGGTCTTTGATCACTTTAAGGGGCCCCCTTACCTTCCTTCCATACAAGAGTTCAAAAGGAGAAACACCCAAGGAGTCAGATGGTGTTTCACGAATGGCGAAAAGAAGGAAGGGCAGTCCCTCATCCCAATCATGATCCTCCTCATGGCAGAATTTACGAATCATAGTCTTGAGAGTTTGATGTACTCTCTCTAATGCACCCTGCGACTGTGGATGGTAAGCTGTGGACAGAGTTTGTTTAATCCCTAATTCCTTAAGGACCTGGGTAAATAGTTCACTTGTAAAGTTAGAACCTCTGTCTGACTGGATTTCCTGAGGAATGCCATATGTTGTAAACATGTGTGTTAAGGTTTTGGCTACATTTTTGGAGGAAATGTTCTTTAAAGGAAATGCCTCAGGATATCTAGTGGTAGGGCACAAAGTAGTGAGTATATACTGATTGCCTTTCTTGGTCTTAGGAAGTGGTCCAACTATGTCAATAATAATCTTTTGGAAAGGCTCAGCAGGTACTCTAATGGGTTGTAAGGGGTAAGGTGGAATTACTTCATTCGATTTACCTACTACTTGACAAGTATGGCAATTCTTAACAAAGTCAGTTACATCCTTCTTCATGCCTGGCCAGAAAAATTCAGTTAGCAATCTAGAATAAGTTTTTTTTTTACCTAGATGGCCTGCAAGGCCTGCATGAGCAACTTCCATTACAGGATGCCGCAAGCTTTTTGGTAGTACTATTTGATGGTACTCAGCCCATGTGTCATCATCACCTAGTTGGGATGGCTTATACATTCTCATGAGCACTCCATCTTGGTGGTAAAATGAAGGAGCATGGATTATATTGTCCTTGGAAATGGCTTTATTATGCAATTGAATCAGGGAAGTGTCACTTTGTTGTGCCTCTTTAAGACTTTGTTCAGAAAATATGGTAGGAATGATGCTTTGGGGAGGTAGGGTAGGTTTAATTACTGTACTACCTTTGGATTGTGATCTGGTAATGGCACAACTAGGGAATAAGTTAGGTTGGTCTTGTTCAAGATCATCTGTTGGATTCTGAGACAAAGGAGACTTACTGACAACTAGAGGAGGGTAAACAAGTCCTCCAGCCAGATCGTTGCCAAGAATGAAATCAACATCTGGAATGGGTAATGATTCATCTTCACTTACCCCTATGGTGACAGTTCCCTGGACCAAGCCACAGTTCAGGTGCACTCTGGCCAGAAGAGTGGGGAAGGGATCGTGAAAGTCCCTCAGATATACCAGTTCTCCGGTATAGTTATCCTGGATATTGGGTAAGGCAGATTTCCGGATGAGGGATTGAGCAGCGCAAGTGTCCCGCACTATCTGGACAGAGTGCTCCTGTTGGCCAGGACCAAGCGCGACTGTACCGGTGGAACGGAATGGCTGGAATGGATCAGGAGAATTAGCATTGGGTGGCATGGATTGGATGGAAGCAACAGGCTTTTTTGCAGAGATCTTGGCCACTTTGCACTTGGGGTCTGGGCAATTTGTTATTATATGCCCAGGTTTTTTACAAAAAAAAACAGACAGGAGTGTTCTGTGCCACTTGCTTACCATCTTTGTTTCTATCTGTGTTCTTATAACTATCAGCACCTTTGGAACTACCAGGCAACCTAACAGTGGGTGACTGGGTTTTCCTCTCCCTGGGGGGTGAGCGATGCAGAAGTGAGTAGATATCAGCCAATTGGGCTGCTTTAAGCAAATCAGTCTCCTCCCTATCGATAATGTGTACCTTGATAGAGTGTGGAACTCTTCTCACGAACTCTTCAAGAGCAACTAGATTAAGTAACTGATCAAAAGTGTTCACAGATGCAGACTTTAACCATCGTTTTAAGGAACGAAGCTTATCAGAGGCAAACTCAGCATAGGTTTGGTACTGAAGTTTAACAATGTTACGGAAAGCTTGGCGGTAACCCTCTGTGGAGATTGAATAAGCTGCGAGAATGGCCTTCTTGACTGTTTCATAATCAGTGTTGTTCTCAATGTTGTTACAAACAGTTAAAGCCTTATCTGATAGTTTAGGCTTTATGAGCCATACCCAGTCTGCTTCTAGGATCTCGAAATGTCTGGCTGTTGATTCAAATTCCCTAAAGAACGCCTCAGGATCGTTATCAGGGAAAGATGGGATTAGTTTTACATATTTAAG